>NW_015387530.1:228521-232316 GCF_001527695.2 Protobothrops mucrosquamatus | reverse complement strand
TACATACTTTTAATTACAGGATGTTTCAATCTGTGAAATAAATGTATGCTTTCTTCCCATAAGAACCTATAAATAAGTCGGACAATAAACCCCTTAAAAGAGGGATCTGGTGATTCAAACTGAGGTAATTCAGGTAGATAAGATTTTATTTTGTACAATGTTTGGTTAGATAACCTGTAGGAAGCTTGAGTCATACTGTACTGCCTCTCCATATGGAAGTACATTTAGCTTACATAGCCAATTAGCTATTGCTAGTCATCTGAGCAATGTAGATTGGAAAGCAAAAAATGTGCTGTAGGGGCGCATCCCATAGCACCTTTCTATAATTTCTTTAAAAGTCTGATGCATATTTAACTGGATTGCTCCCATCAACATCTGCTGTAAGGTACCCGGAAAGGACACATTCAATTGAGAATGTTTTGAGAATGTTTTGTAGTCAGAGTGCTGTGTGCACATTTACATATGCTCCAAAACAGCTTTTTGCTTTCAAAACTGAAATGTTGCACAATCTACCAGATATGTTCTCCATCAGCATTACTAATAGTTTTTAAAAGCCTAGTGGTCATAATTTTATTTTGTAATAAAGACTTCCATAGTTCTTTCACAGTATCTTTGTTGCTTCCTTTGGTATGAATTAGGAATTCTTGATGCTCTTTGAGCCTGGTTGTTTTCTTCCAAATGTTTCATTACATCATCAGTACTAGTCATCAGAATGTTACCTAGTTTGGGTAATGAAACTGGGCAAGAAACAACCAAGCTCAAAGAGCACCAAGGACCCCTCACTTATTGGTTTGGTATGAATCTCTTACCAGGAACACGTGGGTTTGGTTGAGCATTGCATTTTCCAGTTTTGGGATGGTGCAAAATTTGGGGGTCATCTTGGATTCAGCTCCTGTTCAAAGAGCAGGTGGCAGCTGTGGCCAAGAAGGCCTTTGCATAGTTCCATCTGGTGCATTAACTGTGCCCCTTCCTGGATCAGGTGGTTCTCTAGACCAGGGGTAAGCAACCTTGGCTCTTTTATGACTCGTGGACTTCAACTCCCAGAATTCCTGAGACAGCCATGCTGGCTCGGGAATTCTGGGAGTTGAAGTCCACGAGTCATAAAAGAGCCAAGGTTGCCTACCCCTGCTCTAGACTATCACGCATGTCACCTCATTGCTCAACAATTGCAATGTGCTCTAGACCATTTGGAAGCTTCAGCTGGTCTAAAGGACAGTGCCATGAGCAAAGATGGGCTTCCTTGGCACGCTTACTTGACAGCCCTGTTTCATGAGCTCCACTAGTTGCCAATATGATTCTGAATGTTATTCAAGGTACTGGTTGTAGCCTTTAAAGCCCTACATAATAGGGCTGTTTTTTTTGTTCAAGTAATACACGCCAAGATCTTGGGCATTCTCAAGGCTCCCTTGTGTAAACAGTGCCATCATTCAGGACCTAGGGACACCTTTACTGTTGTGGTGCCAGCCTTCTGGAATGAGGTCCTCTCCTGAGGTCCAAATGGCTCCAGCTATGATGATGTTCTGGAATCTGGAAGGCCTTGAAAAATAACCTGATGTTCCAATCAGGGAAGGTAGGGTGGAAAAGGTGCCATCATCCCCTATCCATTGGCATAGGTGAATGGTACCTCAGATATATTTAACATGCTGCATATGTTTTGGAATTGTCCAGATTTTCCATCTTACTTATTATACTTATTTACCTTATTGTATCTGAATTTTTATACTGTGAGCCACACTGAGTGAATTGGAGTCAAGTAGTGCTGAGCTCATTTATTATTAGATAACCTGAAATTACTATATTTCAGGTTATCTATTCAAGGAAGAAAATCTGCCTCCATCCTGCTTTTCTCCACATCTTTTATAATTTGGACCTCTCTGATTATGTAGTAGTATCTGAGGTAAAAACAGTCTAAATAGAACTAAGTTTTCTTTGATCAGAGACTACCAGCAAATCCTATGGGCTGGATTGGGAATTGGGAAGTCAAAAAACCATCCAGAGGAAAGTGGTGGAAAACTACATCATTGTGTCCAGGTAGTAATCAGGAGACAGACTCAGTTTGAAGGAGTATTTACCTTATTCAGTAATGGCAGCTGCTATCAGGATCTGACCTGGTTCATCTACAGATTAGAGGCCATCAGGAAATTGGCAGGCTGTAGGTTACATTGGGAAATTGAAAACACTTTCCAGATAAGGACAATAACAATCCACCGCCAAAGAACTACATAATAGCATTTGAGTGGAGCAAGTTCAAGGATATCTTTAAAATAATGAAGGTATTTTCAAATCCTTGATCATAGGTTGATAAGGACCAATTCAGAACGTTACACTTATTTGCAGTTGCACTAAAGATTCACATAAAGGCATCTAAATGATATTTTAATCATTTTCATTCTATACGTTCCAGTGACTCAGCTTTTGGCCTGCATCTTGTATGGTTAGTGAACCATTTTAAGTCTATTGAAGCTTACAATACAAAGAGGAAGTGTATTAAATATCACTGAATTCTGTTTGAAATGTTTATTTCAAACATTTTCAGAGCTGAATCTAGAAGACATAGCATTGCAATGATGAGCAAATGCATAAGGAGAGCACATGACTGGTATGGTTTATTCTTGTAGTCTTTAGAATTCAAAATAAACATGAGCAACCCATGATTTCTAAGATATCTGAACTGAGCCTCAAACTATGCAACTGAGTTTGTTGAATATTTCTGGAAATTATAGTGTGAGATAGACAGGCAGAAGCACTAGTACGACAATTGGGCAGCTGTTGTTTTGCTAATGTGTTATATTTCCTTCATGGTTTTGCATTTTTAATCTGTCAATTTGGATAAACGATCACAATTTCTTACTCATTTTGGAGGGCACACCTCTTATTTTCTTAAAGATAGATTTTTCTATGCATATCTGCAGTTTCTACAATTTTTGTGCTGAAGTGGTCTGCAAATGTAAATGTCTACTAAAATTGTTTCTGGCACTTGCTGTTTCTTTCCTTTCCTCCATCCTATAGACCAGGGGTGTCAAACTGCCGGCCCATGGGCCGGACGCGTCACGAGGAAACTGCGCTTACACCATTGCCGGCAATGGGGGAAAAGCTCCGATACGTCACGGGTTTGACATGTATAGGCTTAAATTACTAAGCCCTAGTCACATCCAAGCCATGTGCTTACTTAATGGTAAGGAAAGTACCATTACTTTTAGTACATTTTTGCCCATATGCTAGAAACACAACCAATGCCCCATTTGTCCTAAGCATGTGTACACTCTTTTGTGCAAACTTGAATCTCTAATCTAGCAACTCAAAGCTAATTTCAGTTAAGTTTTCAAATTCCAGAGCCAATTAAATAAAGGCTTATACTATCTGGGAACATATTTTTTTTTTAAAAAAAACTGGTCAAGTCATATGTATTTTCTATTAAACTGCTTAGCATTTTGAGATTAAATATTTCTTCTTGGCACTTTTTATCAAAGTTTAAAAATGCAAGTAAGGTCAGTTAAGACTGCAGATCATTTGGAGAACCTAAAGTCTATTAAAATAATGCCAGAAACTAATATAGAATTGGGTATAAATGGTGATCAAACCTTCCAGAAATAAAACTGGTAGACTTTGGACCCACAGTAATTCTTCAAGATTTCAGAAATTAAATATATTTTTGTTAGGCAATATTTGTGTAGTAAATACTAAGAACTAAAAAAGATAGATTCAGAATGCAGGGGATTCCAAGGAGTTCTTCTCCTTTTAATTTTTCTCCCTTCTGCTTTCTAACAAAGTCTTCTAAACATGCAAGGAAGAGTT
>NW_015387530.1:141867-225772 GCF_001527695.2 Protobothrops mucrosquamatus | reverse complement strand
TTCACCAAGATCCTGGCGGTCCTAGCAGCTCACTTAAGGTTGGTACCTGTCAGGGTCCAGTGTTATCTGGACGATATCCTGATCCAATCGTCTTTCATCCACGCCGCCAGGACAGATCTCGAACTGGTGGTAAAGCTGCTCCAGGACCACGGGTTCTCGGTGAACTTCCCCAAGAGCCACTTGGTCCCCACTATGAGGTTCCTACATCTAGGGGCCATTATAGACACAAAGGAGTGTCGGGTGTATTTGTCTCAGGAGCGCAGGGACAATTTAAAAAAAAAAAAAAAAAAAAAAAAAAAAGTCCATCCTCCAGACTCACAAGAGAAGGACAGCATCTGTCATCAGCTTATCCAAAATACTCGGTCAAATGATCTCAACTATTGCAATTGTCCCGTGGTCCAGGCTTCACTCCAGGGAACTGCAGTGGTTTCTGCTTCCTTTTCAGAGGCGGAATCTCAGTGCCTCTCACCAGAGGGTGAAGTCCCCATCTCAGGTCTTGAGGTCTCTCACATGGTGACTGTCCCCCGCCGTACTCAAAAGGTTGCGGTTCAAGGAACCGGATCGGACACTACTCACAACCGATGCCAGCCTGTTTGGCTGGGGTGCACACCTACAATCGAATTGGACACAGGGTCGTTGGTCCCACTCGGACCTTCGACACGACATAAATTGGCTGGAGCTTCGGGCTATCCACCTAGCCCTACGGCGTTTCCGCGACCTGGTGCGACAGCGTCACGTGCTGGTCCTCACGGACAACGTGACGGCCAAAGCCCACGTGAACAGGCAGGGGGGTACTCGTTCCCGATCCCTTCTAAACAAGTCAGTGTTACTGGGAACCTGGGCGGAGCACAATCTGGCTTCCATCAAAGCCGATCACATCTCGGGGAAGGACAATACTCAGGCCGACATGTTGTGCAGGACAACAGTAGACCACTCAGAGTGGAAGCTCGACCCGAGGGTCTTCAAGGAGGCGTGTCACCGATTCGGCCTGCCGCTGGTGGACCTGTTTGCGTCCCCGGCCAATGCCCAACTTCCACGGTCTTCTCCCGATTCCCGTCTCAAGGAGCAGAACAGACGGATGCGCTCTGCAATGCTTGGCCCCGGGGTCTGCTTTATGCATTCCCCCCTCTCCCTCTCCTCCCGGCGGTGGTACGCAAACTGCTCCGGGAGGAAGCGGAGATTCTGTTGGTAACTCCTTATTGGCCAAGGAGACCCTGGTTCGCCGACCTGGTGAGTCTCTCCATCTCGGAACCATGGTGAATTCCCCCGGACAGGATATCGCTCAGCCAGGGGTTGATCACCCATCCGGATCCCCAATGGCTCCAGTTAGCCATTTGGCACTTGAGCGCTCTTACTTGTCACAACAGTCTTGTTCAGTGAAGGTAATTGAAGTACTCCAGGCTTCCCGTCGCCCTTCCACGAACCGCATTTACGAGGCCATGTGGAAAAACTTTTGTACTTGGATTTCCAGGCGTAAATTGTCTCTCTCACAGCTCACTATTCCCCATATTCTGGAATTTGTGCTGGACGGCCTGGAGAGGGGCCTGGCCCCTAACACCTTCCGCAGGCAAGTAGCGGCTCTTTCTACTGTCCTCACTTGTGAATCCGTAGGTTCCTTAGGACACCACCCGCTGATTCGCTCTTTCCTTAAAGGAGCAGCCAAATCCCGACCACCTACAGTGCATAGGCACCCTTCCTGGGAACTGCCTCGTGTACTTCGGGCCCTGATGAAGCCACCTTTCGAGCCCTTGGCATCATGCGACCTGTGCCACTTGTTCCACAAAGTGGCTTTCTTAGTAGCCATTACATCAGCTCGACGAATCTCCGAGCTAGCTGCTCTATCGGTCCGCAAGGACCTTTGCATATTCCATTCAGACAGAGTGGTACTTCGACTTGATCCCACCTTCGTTCCGAAGGTGAACTCGCTTTTTCATAGGACCCAGGAGATTGTCCTCCCGGACTTTTGCCCTAACCCTTCAGGTACCCAGGAACGGCAATGGCATTGCTTAGATCTCCGCAGGGCGCTCCGTTACTATATTTCACGGACAGCGGATTTCCGTAAGTCAGAGGCCCTGTTTCTATTCTTCCATCCTTCCTCAAGGGGTCGGAAGGTCTCCTCTTCCACGATCGGCAGGTGGATTAGGGCTTGCATCGCAGGAGCATATCAAGCGGAGTCATTGCCGGTTCCACAACGGGTGACAGCTCACTCCACACAGAGTGCATCTACATCTGCAGCCTGGGCCACTCAAGCATCCATTGAGGATGTCTGTAGAGCGGCCACTTGGTCCTCACCATCACAATTCATTCGTCACTACAAAATTGATAAATTTGCCTCGGCGGAGGCCTCCTTCGGCAGGAGAGTCCTCCAACAGGTGGTACACCAAAGTGTCACTCCCGACCGGTCTACTTCCCACCCTCAGGGACTATAAGCTTTGGTAGGTCCCATTCTGTGGATCCTCCATCTCCAGTGCTGGAGAAGGGGCGTTGTCTTACCTGAACGCCTTTTCTCAGCACGGAGATGGAGGATCCACATCCCTCCCTCAATTTCTGGGGGGTCCTAGTAACTAGGATATTAGTTTGTGAGCCAGTACGTTCTTGGTCAGTCAATGGCTACGCTCGCGTCAAGACTGGGATATGGAGCCCAGGACGGGGCGTGACAACTTTGGCTGACTTGATCTGATTGGGCAGGAATACAGTCTCAACCCATTCTGTGGATCCTCCATCTCCGTGCTGAGAAAAGGCGTTCAGGTAAGACAACGCCCCTTNTTTGAAATGTCTGCACTTGGAGCTGCGTGTACCAGAAATGTGTATTTCCTAAGATTGGCTGCGGCTGGAAGCTAGATTTTGTAGAAGTTCCCACCAGTACATGGTTTTATGTGGATATTTCTTGTGACATAGAATAAACAAAGCTTACGTTTTGCCAAGACTTTGACATCTGTAGATCAAGGCCTAAAAATACTGAAAATGATAGGTGACAACTTTCTCTCTTTTAAATAATGCCTGAATCACAGCAGCACAGCTTTGGTTAGAGACTTTACGAGTTTTCTAGCTGTGTGTGCCCTCAGAATCCTGTGTTTCCAAAACTTATTCTACAGCTGGTCTAAAACCTGGAGCTGTGTATTAGGAACAGCAATGGGAATTAACTTATTTTTCTTTGAAATATGGCTTAATTTTGGAAGGAGAGGGATAAAGATGAAAAGCATCAAGGCTTGTTCACGCTGGGATTGCAGCCTGCCAAGAGGGCTGCTTTGTATGGTCTTTGTAGTTGCCTTAATTACACCGAGTTGGTTCCCTACAATAAATATATGACATCAAATGGTAGAGGCAGGGTTTCCTGCCTGAGCAGGGGGTTGGACTAGATGACCTCCAAGATCCCTTCCAACTTTTATTATTATTATTATTATTAAACAGGCCCAGGAAGCCAATTGGGGTAATGGGAGCTGTCCTCTTGCACATCTAGATTTCAACACATCTGGAAAAGCTGCTACAGGTCTTCAATAGATGTATACAAAGGCCCATTGTGCCAGCATTCTAGAGCTTCCTGGAAGACATCTCAGTGTGTTTAAGATGGGTCTCCACAGTTTAAGATATGTCAGAAATTACTTGTGGCTGGCCAGATGCTCAACACCTCCATTTGCATCAATTTTGCCTTTTCAAGTAAGAAACCAAAACAGATATGAACTAGCAACTACAAATTAACAAGAAGCTTGGTTAACTACTGAAGCACGTCTACCTTTTGCAATTACAGGGCTTCCTATGGGCATTGTCAATAAAGTTGAAATGATTCTTATTGCTGCTTCTGGCACAGTGAGATCAGGGATAGCCCTCTAAAATAGTGGAAGGCTATTGTACTCCTGCTTATGCTCAAGACTGTGGCCGCAGGTCACCAGTCCTGAAAAAAATGCAAAAGGTGTGCCCTAAATTTGCACAAGGATTCACAAAGGCCTACATATCATCTCCTATAACCAATTTCTCTGGGAAGCTCATCAGGAGAAAAAAGTGATTGAACCCAGTATTTGGAAGACGAGACACAGTGCCTTTGAATATGGAAGCTCTATTTCAGTTAGCATGGCTCACAGCATCTCTGTGATTTTTTTTATTGCTGTGTAGCTTGTTCCATTAGTATTAATGTGTTGGGTTTGTACTTAACATTTTATATTTCCTTCATGTTTCCTATTAGAATCACCCCCCAAAGTAACATCTCTTTAATCTTTCCTGATTAGAAGAGTAGTGCCAAATCTCTGATCATTTTGGTTGTGCATTTCCACACCTTTCCCAGCCTGATTTAAGTTATATCAAATACAGCAGCACAATAGAGCTATATTACGTTGTAATGGTTGCTGTTTTCTTTCTGGTTCCTATCTGTTTCAGACTTTTGAGCATTGCATAAACTCTCTTAGCCTCAGTGCTTTCCAGCCATCCCATCTCAGCTACATAAACAGGATGCAAACACTTGTATCCTTCTAGATGCGCCCTACATAAGATATGCTTACAATTAGGCATTCTCTGTGTTTTACCATTTTCTTTGCAATCCTGTTTCTGCATGGTTCAAAGCATCTATGAATAGGGACTGAATGAAAGCAGATGGCCAGTGAAAGTTTCTGAAATTTACCTTTCTCCTCTTCCCCCCCCCCCCACTTTTCCCTTTTAAAGTGTCTACTAAAGCAGTGAGCCGGCTAAGATTCACATTGAACTGACTGTCTGCAATTTGAGCCAAAAATCTCCCACATCAGATCTCTCAGAAATGTGGACTCTCCCTTTGCAGGGGGCTTAAAGCCTGAAACTCATCTAAGGGGATTTGCTGCACCTGGCAGCTCCATGGTTCTGGCCAAAGACATGCAAAGCTTTAGCAGTCTCCTTAGAAGTTAACACCAACAAATCCAGCTGAGACAATTTCTCTGCCAAGACACTGCATGTCATCCACTGATGCTGCCTCTGCTTTTGCTTTGGGAATAAAGGCGGGAGGGGGGGGGAGATCCTTTTCAAGTTTGTCTCGGTATATTAGCTGCCTCCTAAAATCTGCCTTGAAGTTTGAGAGGAGTTTGCAGAAAACCATAAAAAGGGGATTAGCAGGCTCACCTGTCATCTTCAAAAACCTGCTTAAGTTGTAAATGTTGATTCTTTTTTCCCCTCTTGGACAAATCACTTCAAAGATAAAAGATTACTGTAGATTTACCATAACTTTTAAAAATAAAATCTTAGTACTGTATATTAAGTCTAGCAAACAGTGCTTTGACTCGCTCTACCTATTAATTCATTATTGTGTAAATTAACTGGGGATGTTTTAGATGCTAATTTTGGGGCAAAACTAATGCAAAATATAAACATGTTGATTTTACCAACATATCTCTTCTATCGATGTAAATTAAAGGTGGGTTTTTTTAGTTCAGTCTGCATTTCCTAAGTAGAGGAACAAGGCCTATGTGAAGCATTAGAAGAAACTTCTTAATACCAAGGTCTCTTTATTGATAGATTTCTCTGACATGAAAACAGGTCAAGAGCAAAAAAAAAGTCATTTGGTTTAAAGTGAAGAGTAAATTGTAAACCTAAAGAGATTACTTTTGCTTTGTTATCATGTCACTTGTCAACTTTTTATTTATTTTGTACCTTGGGGCTAGAGTGACATTTTATTCACATAATAATTGGTAAGAAAGTTTACAGATAAAACCATTAAGGCCTTTTCAAGTAAATTTTGTGGAAGAGTACAGTAAAAGGTAGAACTTCTATATTCAGATTTAACAGACTAGCTGCTACATAATATATGAATTACACATTTTCCATCATTATATGCAAAAGCATGAACCAAATGGAAATAAAATGAAGCAAATAGGGTAATAAGCTCATCTCCAACATGCATAAATTCTCAGTCTCCACAAAGATAAAAACATCCCCCACATACTTATTCAGCTTGACTTTCCCTTTAGGGATTGCTGTGCTAAAGCACCACTGATGCTACGTTAGTTACAAATCCACGGAGCGTAATTTTCTTATTTGTATTATTGCCTTAATGTGCATTGAATGAATTTACAGATGCATACTAATTTTTGTGGTACAATAGTATCTACTCTGGTGCATTTAAATGTTTATTCTTCTGGATCCAGTTATAGCTAACAGTATTTCTTTACAGAGTTTTCTTCCAGATTTTGTGAAAGGGAAAGGATGAATATTACATGACCGAAGCAGTCATGTAAAGCAGTGAATTAAGCTGGAAACCCTCACAACCATATTTATTTCAGGTTATATGCAAATCAATAACTTTTATCTAAATTTACAGGGCACTCTGATAGCTTTTATCTGCAAAATAATCAAGATAAATTTATTTCAGTAAAAGTAGCAAACTTTGCCACATTATATGTAAGCTTGGCCCACAGAAGGTTGCTAATCATGCTTGTTGTTAGGGTTTGTGTTGTTCGTTTCATTGATTGTATTTTTATTGGTCAATGATAGGAATAAAGTTCTGTCTTGTCTGGATAAATAGCTAACATATACATGGATTGTTGGCTTGCTGTTTGGGATCAAATACTGTAAGTGCATCTGAGCTTCTGGAGTGGAGGAGGAATCAAATGACAAAGTATCCCATTTGGTTTGCTGGAAGGTGCAGAGTTGAGAGGGTAGTGACCCATCCCATGGCTAAGGAACACGGTGTGAACTCTGCTTTTATCTCTGTTCTTTCTAAGTATTTGAAAGAATAATTGCAGTTGGAATGCTCTTCCATCATAAGCATCTCTTTTTTATTGTTATGATTAAATTGGGTTCATTTTCATGTTTGCCTCTTTTTAGCAATAACAATAGCAAAAGCATTTAGACTTATATACAACTTCACAGTGCTTAACAGCCCTCTCTAAGCGGTTTACAGGATCAGCATATTACCCCCAATAATCTGGGTCCTCATTTTACCGACCTCGGAAGGATGGAAGGCTGAATCAACCTTGAGACAGTCAGGATTGAACTGCTGGCACTCGGTAGAATTAGCCTGCAATACTGCATTCTAACCACTGCACCAACATGACTAACAAATCGGTCAGGGAACAAGGAACATTTTGCAAAAATGTTAAAGGTATGTTAGGCTTCAAATTATACCATAAAAGGAAATATTTCTACAAGAGAAATTCAAAATGTGATGCTCCTGTTTGTCTACCAGGTATCAAAGTCCATATTCAGAGGCTTACAGAAGTGGCTTACACTCCAATAAAGGAGAGGAAAGGCATGTTCCATGCTGCTTTAACTCTCTTCTGAAAAAATTATACCTTCCAGAACAAATAATGCTTAGAGCATCGGCTCATAGTTAATATTTACTGACACCAATCAGTTTTTTTTCCTACCAGAATTATTTGAGTAGCCCTTCTAGGAATCAGAAGGGACAAGGAATTATCCTTTCTAATTCAATTCAATCAGAATAGAGCTAGAAGGGATCTTGGAGGTCTTCTAGTCCAACTTCTTGCTCAAACAGGCGACCTTATACCATTTCAGAAAAGTGACCGTCCAGTGTCTTCTTAACACCCCCCCAGTGATGAACCACCTACAACTTCTGAAGGCAAGCTATTCCATTGGTTAATTGTCCTCACTGTTAGGAAGTTTCTCCTTAATTCCAGATTGTTTCTCTCCATTGTTTCTTGTCCTGCCCCTTTGGTGCTTTGGAAAATAAATTGACCCCCTCCTCTTTGTGGAATACTGGAATACTGCTATCATGTTCCCCCTAGTCCTTCTTTTCTCTAGACTAGAGTCTAGAGTTCTTCTCCACCCTTCATTCTGATTGGGAAATTCCTATCAAAATTCTCAAAAAACGGTGCACAGCCTATTTTGTATCGGGAGATTACACCGCATGGGGAAATGCTTAAATCTTGTGCTTCTGTAATCCTGAAAGAATCCAGTAAAAATTAAGAAAATGTATGGAACAGTATGAATTTATGGATTGTAACAAGTGGTGATATAGTCTTAGACCTCCCTCCTTCCCAGCTTAAAGTTCCTTTCATAATTTGATATTTATACTCTATTTTCCTGTTACTAATTGCCTGAGCAAGTTGAATCTAGAGAAACATCAATCAGTAAAAACAAAAAAGATCAATAATAAAAAGGAGAAAACCAGAAGAGCAGATGAAAAAGTTTCAGCATATTGTTCTCCAACATGTTTGGAAATAATTTTGTCAAGCTGCACAATCTATTTTTCATTAATTTTTGCAATCCAGTTAGCAACTAAATATTTAAAACTTAAAAATCTAGGGCAAGTAAACATTCATTTCAACACAACATAATAGACATAAAGCTGCCAATAAGACTTTCTAAACAAAGTAAATGAGCCTAAATAGCAATGAATAAATTTTCATTGTTTATCAGTGTTGATAATTCATTAGTCACTGAACTTGGATGAAGTCAGCTGTTAGAGTGGCTTTGTATCACATGAAACACTTGACGTGTGTGTGTGTGTGTGTGTGTGTGTGTGTGTGTGTGTTTAAATCTAGATTCACAAGGCCAAATCTGTTGATTTATTAGTGTAGTTTTCCACTAATTTCAACATGACTTTTAAAAAAATTGTTCTTTCTCATTTTGTCAGCTTACACGAAGAGCCGGTACATCTCTCTGTTCGATGATTTTAGGCACTTAGCTTTTTACCAATAGTAATATTGAAGAACAGTGACTGATTGACTTCCATATTCAGTATGTTGCAGGTGAGAAGGCAAGAGACTGCCCATCACATCCAATTTGGAATTACTAGCATTTATTTTTTTAAACTGGCTTAGAAAATAAGTTTTTGATTTTGATTTTTAATATTGCTGCCATTACCAAGTAAAACCTACCAGGACATATTGGTGGAAGAAAGGCACCAAATGCTCTGTTCACATGCATCATCATCATCGTCACATCTAACGCACCAGAGCATCCCATGGCTGGAGTTTATTTCCTTACATCCTGCCCAAGTTTGTTACACTGCTCGTCCTCACTTTTTCTTCCTGTGTCATCCACACCTTGCCAAAATCCATTCAAATGCATTTCTCCCTGCTTTTATTGTCTGTTCAAATTAGTTGAGTTTTAGCCCCAGTCTGTCTCCATCCCCACTAAATACCTTTTTAATTCCCTTCACAGCCCCTCGTAAAATTGGAATCTGTAAGCAAATCCTCAATAAAGCATGAAGACTGCAATTGAAAGCCAAATGCTTGCAAATGCAGCAACTGGTATGTAAATTTGGTACTTTGGAAATGCCTAGGGAGTGTGTCTGCACAAACAAGCGGCAGAAAGAGAATGGCTCTTTATGATTCCAAGGTTCACAGAAGCAGAATTTTAAAAAGACCAATACACACATACAGAGAGACACAAAGGCAATAGTATCAGCTCTGCAATCCGTCTCTTTAATCACTGGCAGCCCACTTCTGGATTGTGACACACACATATAACACAGAGACTAAACTCCTCTATTTTAGGCCAAAGGTGTTCCACTTCATCATGTTCCCAGTTATAGAAATAAGAAAAGGCATTAATTTCTTGTAACTTTCGTTACAAATGTTTTCTTTCCTTTAATTTGCTTTCATTCATCTGGATATTCTCATTGTCACCAATACAAATTGAAACCTGTCCTCTATTGCAGTGTTTCTCCCCTGGTGGGATGGAGAAAGATCTTCTGTAGGAGTTGATTTGCCCCTGTCCCCCACTGTCCCCAAGAAAGAGACAAAGGGGATGATGGAACTTGCTGAGATGGCCAGATTGATTGCTTTAATCAGAGACTGGAAGCTGTCCAAATTTAGTGATGATTGGAAACCCCTTATTGACTTTTTGTGGGAAACAGAAAAAAAAGATCATATATGGTGTTGAGGATTAGAATAAAATTAATAGATTATAGAAAAATGTAAACAAAGCTGTAACCATGGAGCAAGAGGTTATTTTACATTTATACTTACAACTAGTGTAAAAACTTAACAACTACTTAAATGTGCTTGGAGTAGTAGTATTGCAGTGGGCAAGAGGAATGAAGGCAATGAATGGCCAGTGAGCATGTAAGAAAGGCCAAAATTGCTGGTACAATTTGTGCAATATTCAGATTATAAATAGGCATAAGTGGTTTGGTTCCATTATGGGGAACCTGGCTGTGTCTGTTGTCTGGCCGTTATAGAGCCACGCTTTTCTTGGGCTCTAGGAACTCATTTAGCCTGAAGGCAGCTTTCAGCTTCATCCCTAAGCAAAGACAAGCTCTCTCCAAGTTAACATATTGAGTATTGCACATTTTTCTAAAAAGTTAACTGTTTAAAAGCAGACAACGGTAAACGTTAAACAAAACATTAGATATCAATCAGTCCATTAAATCTTTAGTACATAGACAGAAGAACAGAATTGGAAGGGACTTTTAAGGTTATCTAGTCAACAGTTTGCTCAAGCAGGAGACCTTATACCAGGGTGGGCAATTAATTTTCCCAAGGGGCCACAGGAGAAACTGGAACTGTTGTAATAGAGGGCCATCAATGCCTAACCCTCCATGGTCCTCCCCTTGCCAATGCCACCCAACCAATGTCCTGCCCCACCACCATCAATGGATTGGACAGGGACAGCTGACGAGCTGGATGAAGCCTGCCGGCTGTAAAATGCCAGGGTCTGCCCTGTACCATTTCATACAAATGGCTGTCCAATCTCTTTTTAAAAAAACTCTGATCGAACACCCACAACTTCTGGAGGCAAGCCATTCCACTGATTAACTGTTCTCACTGTTAGGAAATTTCTCTTTAGTTCTAGAATAGTTCTCTCCTTGTTACTTGTCCCGCCTTCAGATGCTTTGGAGAGGAGAATAGGTTGACCCCCTCTTCTTTGTGACAGTGCCTTAGACATTGGAAAACTGCTATCATGTCACCCCTAGTCCTTCTCTTTGCTGGACTACAGCGGTGAAGGATAGAATACACATAATTAACAATTTTAAAAGTTAAAAAAATATAAAATACACAGTGTTAAAAAATTGTTTAAAAACTAGCATATATAAAAACAAAAATCCAAAACAACCCTATAAAAAAGAATAAAAATGTTAAGTAAATATTTTGAAAAAAACATAACAGTTAAAATAAGGCTAACTAAATCTATCATAACTAGCAACTTAAATATTCATTAAGGCTGGTTTGAGACCCAGGTCATCATCGGATAGATTTTAATCAATGCTGCACAGAACTTGCTACATTAGATAGCATTTTAAAATGTTGGGGGCAATTGACTACCTGCAGTATTTAATTTTTTTTAATGTATCATTTTCACTAGACAAATTTTAAAAATTGCTTCAGTTAAATCAGTAGTTCTGTAATATAATTTCTCAGAAAAACAACTCCTTGCTCCTCATTGGAATAAGGACAAATAGGAAATACTGTTGAAGTATCTTAATGAAGTGCAACATGGACAAGATTCTATTTTGTTAGATCAGCAAATAACCTCTCCTGATCTTAACAGTGAAGAAAAAAAGGGAGGGGGATAATTGGGTGATTTCCAACTATTCACTAGGGAATTTTTTTTCTCAGCTAGTCTAAGCCAGCTTTCCCCAAACTGGGCATCTTCCAAATAGCTGGACTTGAACACTAGAATTCCACAGTTGTCATAACCTTTTGTAGAGAGTAAGGAAGATGACCTTGATGGAGATATGAAGGAACCTTACCTAGGCAAAAGGGCCTATAAATCCAGAACAGGGTCACATTTGGAAGCCACTCAGGTAGAGGCCTCTCCAATTCACTGAACCATATGAAGGGGGAAGAGGTGCAGCCCAATCCAACCGATCCAGTAAGATTCTGTTTTCGTAGCCCTTCTCAATAAAAGTAGTTTTAGCTTTCCTCTGGAGTTGATTTCCTGGTCTGGTCTTCTTAGTGGAGCTGAGACCTTTGCTGAAAAATCTGGGATTTGAACTGAAGGGTGCTGAAGGGTGCTTTAGTTCTTTCTTCAACTAGAGTAGCCTTCTAACCTCTGAAGGACGCTCTAGTTGAAGAAGGAACTAAATTAGAAAAACAGGACCAATTCCCAGTTTAATGGAAGGGGAAATGGCTTTGTGACATCATTATTCATTAGAGCAATACCAGTTTTCAATTCAGATGTATCTACAAGTAGCACAGCTAAGTGAGGAGATGAAAAAAGATCACTTATGGCTGGTGTCACAAAGACATGGTTTTTTTCATGGCTATCATATCTACAGGAATTATCCCCAAAGTGCTTTTTCAAAAGGCAACTGGAGTTTGTTTTTCCTTGAAGACGTTTCGCTTCTCATCCAAGAAGCTTCTTCAGTTCTGACTGAAGTGCTGAAGTGCTGTCAGAACTGAAGAAGCTTCTTGGATGAGAAGCGAAACATCTTCAAGAAAGAACAAAGTCCAGTTGCCTTTTGAAAAAGCACCTTTGGGACCATCATGACCTGGATAACTGAGAATCTCTATAGACATCCACAGGAATTAGCTAAAATTGACAAGTATTCAGAGAAAATTAAGGAACAGAGAGTGGAAATGGGAGGCAGAGATAGGAAGAGGAAGAAATAGATGAGATAGAAGTCTTAAGAAATAGCATGAGGGGAAAAATGGAGAAGAAGGCAAGGGAAAGAGAAAGAGGTCAAAAACAACTCATCTTTATGGTTTGTCATCCTTTTTTGGACATTTCAGTAAATAAGAATAATTATGGAGGCTTGGAATATCTCCATAGATGTTGGAAAATGAAATTTTCTAATGTCATTGTCAGCAGTATATCAAGTGAATAAAATAACAGAGTCCTGGTTAAACTAATAAAATTCATGCACTAAAATAAACATCTAATTTTCTGTAATCCGTCTCTTTTTGCAGTTTCAAAGACTGATTATATCATATATGTTGTAGCTCCCATTTGTCTGGAACAGACATAAAGCATCAGAGTTTTGGACATATATTCTAAATTCCCATCTTGAGCTTCACTGAAGTATATGAATAAGTAACACAGGCTTTTTTTTTTAAAAAAAAATGAATTGGTTTGGCATCTGTTTCCTGGAACATAACACTCATTCATTAAATATATGGGGAAACTCTTTAAGTGGAAAGATTTGGTGGATCTCTAGCAGCAGTCAAAGAAGTGCTATTAGCTTAATGAACAGTTGTGAATTGGGTCTGACCCAGTTTTCCAACATAAAATGATAATCGAGTTAACAGTGATTTTCAATCTTTTGTACCATGAGGGAAGACTTTTTTGTAGGAGCTTGTTTGTTGAAGAACATCAGCACATTGCAAAGGCTTTAGAAGATATCGTAAGCTGCATACCTAGCTTTTATGGTCTGCTTGCCAAACCAGTTGGATCTTACTGTCATTCTGTGGGAATCAACAGACAGCTTTTCCCAGCCTGGGGAGACAGGAATTCTGGGAGTTGCAACCCCAGCATATTTGGAGAGCATTAGGTTGGAAAAGAATGCTGTACAACAAGATTATAGTGATGATTTGGGTAGTGTAGTTGCAGTTTTTCATTTGAGTTTGGGGTCTCCATAAGTGGCTCGTTAGTGTGGAGGTTCTTCAGATTTGCCAAGAGTGTTTTGTTTTAAAAATGTCTTTAATTCAGTGTGTTTTGAACATTATATTATTAGCTGGCATGTGGAACATCACAGATTTATTTTAGAAATGTTTATTAATGCCTGTTGCCAAAGCATTTGCTAGTTGTGTAGAAAAATTACAGAACAAAACCATCATGTCGCTCATTTGAAGCCACCTTAGCCTTCAAGTACGTGACACCGTGGCTTTATTAAAAATGTCAACATAGTAAAGTGTTTCAATTTGTTTTTTTAACCTCCATATTGAGGAAATACGGTTATTTGTTCAGGCCATTTTTGAAATGAAATGATTTTTTTTACACTGACTCCTACTGAGCATGATGAACCCTGAGCATTTCCCCTCCTAAAGCTGTAAGAAAAGATTGCCCTTCCCTTCTCCATACCCCATCTATAAAGATTGAAGAAAGTCTAGGATTTATTTTGGCTTCTTGTTTGACGGGATTTGGGATTTGGCAGAAACTTGCAATTCCAGGTAGCCCTTAACTTATAACAGTTCATTTAGTGACTGTTCAGAGTTACAATGAAACTGAAAAAAGTTACTTATGTCCATTTTTCACACTTACAACCATTGCAGCATCCCCATGGTCACATGATGAAAATTCAAACACTTGGCAACTGACTCATATTTATGACAGTTGCAGTGACCTGGGATCATATAATCAGGCTTTGTGATCTTTTGACATGGAGAAATCAGATTCACTTAACAACCTTGTCACTAACTTAACAACTGCAACGATTCACTTAATAACTGTGGCAAGAAAGGTTGTAAAATGGGGCAAAATTCACTCAATAAATGTGTAGCTTTTGGTGAGATCGTAAGTTGAGGACTACGTGTATATCAGTTTGCTGGCCTCCTTGGCCCACCATCAGGTTCAACATCAAAGACAGTAGAAAGTCCCCCTCTGAGTCAGCTTCAGAGGGGAGAAAGATTGCACTTGAACATAAGAGCAGAACTGTCTTTGTTTCTATGGGAATTATAAGGTCTTCTGTTACATGCAAGGCAGCAGAGGTGTTAGTTTATTTAATAGTATATATTTTCAGTCCCTTCCTGAAGATGACATGACTGTGCAAAAGATGGGACTATAAATGGATTGAATAAAGGGTGATTGGCTGAAATAAACGAAGAGGAAATTCATGCTCAACAATCCCTTTCCTATTTATTGTATGTTTGCAGGGCTTTAAAAAAAAGTTCCTTGTGAAACATTATATGTGAAGCAGACTGAATGCTTGGACTTGTGCTAGATGTAATATTAATATTAAATATATGAGCATACGAACATTAGATTTAATATTCATTATTTAGCCTTCTTCAACCTAGTGTCCCCCAGGGTTGGCTTGGGAAGGTCTAGTAGTCTGACCTTGCCTGTGTTCAGAAGGTAAAATGGATTGGCTCTAGTTAGTATTTATCTTGGAGGCCTCCAGGAAAAGGTTGTTAGCTTGAGTGGGAACAACTTAGAAGAGGCAAACCCGTTCTGTGTTGCTGTCAAGACAATTACATGAGCATATCCATGGAATCAGCAGAAATTACACATGCAAACACACACTACACTTGATATTAGCTAAAAGGCCATAAAGTGAGGAATTCAGCAGGAATTGAGTATGGCTCAATTGAAGGAAACCTTATTTTAATTCCTACATTTTTGGAAGACGCAAGTTTGGGGAGCTCTGCCTTGTCCTTTTATGGAGCACTTCCTTATTTGGAAACTTTTTTTTATCTGTTCATGGCAGTTGCGGCTAGTGCTTACTTGGGTATGAAATAGCCAATTATTCCAATTGCACAGAGGGAACCACTTCATGATAATTTTGGATTTCTGGCAAAAGATAAAGAATTATTTTCTGCTGTAAAATGTCTGAGCTTGTCTGGCCTTAGGTGCTCTCATGCCATCGTATAGCGTGTTATTACTCATTGGTAGGTATGATTCAGCATGTTCAGGTGGTACATGAAGCCAATCTGTGATGCTCAGGGCAGCGTCCTTTGAAAACTGGCAAAACCACCTTTCAGACTTAAAGGAAAAGTTTCTTCATATCAGCTATGCATCTAAAGCTCAATGCTTTACACAGATTTGCATTTATTAAAATACGTATTCACGTAAAGTAAAAACTGTGGTAGATTTTTCTTCTACATATGTACATTTACACACTCATGATCAAGGTCCTTGTAATCAACTGGAAAGCCAAGAACCCAGGATTATGGGTCTGTATACTATATGATCATAAAACATGAGACTAATGTATTTGATATGGCTGCTGATTTTGCTTTGTGTGTGTGTATACTGTATATGCATGTGCACAAACATGTTCAACTCATAGTGAACTGTGCAGATTTCAGTTTTTGTGTTGCAGTGGCCCAGCTTTATTTTGAGAAACAGGCTGAAAATTAAGAAATCAATAATTTTAATATTTCTGTCAAGCTTATACTTTTAATTTTTTCTTAGCAGCACTGATATGAAAGCCTAGTGATCAAAGAGTGAGTCTTGGCCTAGAGGCATTCCTGGACTTGAAGTGCAGCAATTACTGTCTTTTACAATATAAGCATTCATAAATGGCAGATAATGGATTGATTAGGATGGGTAAAACATGGAGTCTTTTCTGTACTTATTGCCAAGATCAACCTTCAGATTCCAGTAAGTAATCTCAGAGACCTCATACTACAAGCCAAAATCTTTTTACACACATAAATGCTAAACGATATTATGTGAAACAGCCACTCCAGCTTATTCAACAAATAATGATTAAAAACAACCGTGTGATATATGAACATAGACTGAATCATGGTTTGCTCAGTAAGCCATAATTGCTGGATTTACCATTTGTCCTTGGCCGTAAATCAAATTCGACTGCTAGCCATTTTGTCTCATTGTAATATATTGACTAAACTGGGTTTTTTATATAGCAGACTAAGCTGGAAATTACAGCAATCAGTTGTCAATCACAGTGTAGATTTACACAACACAGAGAGCCAAAGTCAAATCAGCGTAGGTTAGTAATATGAACTCAGCCTGGGTAATTCTCACAAAAGCCAAAAATTAAATGTGTTGAAAATGCTCTTCATGAATGAGAGAAAAGAGTCAGGAAACCCAGAAGTGCATGTAGCTCACTGGGACTGGGCATATGAGCAGCACACTGTGCTATGCATCACTTACACAGGGGAGTTGTAAATCAGACCTAGCGATCAAGTGCAAATGCAGTTCTTAGTCTGAACAGTTAAGAATTGTTTTCATGAGAAATTTATAGTCTTTCTTACCTGAAATGCTGAGACGGGAAATTTTTACTGGTCTGTTGATGAACTCTTTATTGAATCAAAGTTTGATGGGGAAATAATTGGTGTTTAAGTATTTCTCCCCTCTTCTTCTTCCCTCTTTTGAAACAGTAAAATCTGCAGTGGCTTTGCCCTCAGGTATTATTTGGCATTAGCCAGAACAAATCAGGTTCGTTTGATGTGGTCCTGAAAAAGATTTGAAAACAAGTAACTGCATACATATGGAGTGGATTTACATAGGAAAAATATCTTGCAGCATAAATATTGTAGCTGGTATATTTTTGGCGTAGACAGCCAGAAATGTGGATTATATGTGAAGCCCTCTGTGTAATGAGCTCGCCTAATCCACCTGCTATTCAGTAATTAATCATGATAAGATTATACCCAGACTAATCCCTAAGATTAGGAGAGCAACTGTGTTAGAGCACAAATTTAATCCAGTTGCTAGGTTTAAGAATGTGATGTGCTTAGTTGAAAAGGAAGGCAAACCCATGTGATCAGATAGCTAACAGGGTCTCTACGGTATTACAGACCATGAGTTTGTGTGTATCTAAATAGATATAGATAAAACTTATATTGGGCAGTGAATAATAAGATAGGACAAGAGCTAAGACCTAGATGCAGTATAAAAAACAAAGTAAAATTGTATATTCATATATTATAAATTAAGAAAATAGCTTTCTGCATAGGGCAGTGGCAGCTGACAGAAACTTTGGGATTTTCCTGGTAGTTTTAGGGTTCTGATCTGACGGATCTGAAGGAACAAATAAGATTATCCTCAAGACAAAGGGAACTTAAAAGAGCATATAGGCAAGGGGCTTTCAAAGTACCAGGACAAGTTTGATCACCAAAAAATATATATTATGTCTTCTCTTTTACATATATACATGAACTCATGTCCATATGTAATGTCCATAATTTATAAATCAGAAGTATATTTGTAGTTCTGTTTGATCCAGATAGAAGTATTACTTGTAATATTTAAACTGTTTTGCTTTTAATACAGTTGTCCTGAATTTGATTTACGCAAAGTATTTTGATCAATTTAAGGTTAGTAGGTTAGTAGATACTACTTATTCCAAATCACTCCAGATGATCAGTGTTTTCTAGACTTTTAGATTCTTGCCAAATATCAAATGAAAAATCTTGCCTTCACTAGATATAATTTTTTGTGGCAATCAACAGAAGAGAGAGATTTTATTTGTAGCATCTACTTACAATGTTCGTGAAATCTGGATAGATGTGCTTTTTGTTCAAAAGTGGGAGGGATTTGTCTGTTTGCATGTATAACGTAGCCTGTTCTCCTAGGAGTTGAAGGGGATTCTTGGTTCAGAATCAATTTTAGTTTTGTGTCCTGAAAGGGGAAAAATGATGAAGACACTAAAAAAAAAGAAAAAGAAAAAAAAGAAAGCAGACATTAGGCATTTGCAGGTTGCTTTTAAGTGTTAAATGTTGTATTTGTGGCTATGGAAATATGCAGGAAAGATGACATATTTTGTAAAAGAAAATACAGGAAAATCCTTGCTGAAAGCTGCATTTTCAAAGACATCTATATTTGATTTATTTTATTTGCATAACATTTAGATATCTTAAGTATCTGACAGTGTTAATATCTTGGGAAGATGTTGACAAAAACCCTTCAGATAAGAATGTGTTTACTTTTTTATAATAAAAACAACTAGACAAGGAAAAGTGAATGGAAATATCTGCTGTGGTATATAGCTAACTAGTATTCGTGTAAATTGAGCTTTATATGTAATTCTGTTGGAAGATGGGTGTGTCATTTCATTTTTTTTCTCACTGAATCATTAAAACACAACTTTCCACCTACAAGGTATGTTTGAACCTAGTTCCCATCCCCCAGTCAACACAGCCATTGGCAATCTTGCTGTGGGTGATGGGAGTTCTGTTCAACACAAGTTGAAGGAACCAGGTTGAGGAAGGCTGATCTAAAGCATAGGCCCAGTTGTACAGCTTGGGTCATCCCTGTTTTTTCTCACGGAAATTTCAGTTCTCAACACTGCTTCATATTTATTACATGAGCTATCTATCTTTTGTTCTTAATTGGATATACACTGCAATGAACATACCATAAGTATTCATCTTTCACCCATTCACAAGCATTTTAACCAACTTGAAAATACCTTAGTATTAAGATATGTTGATGCCAGACACCCTTACTATTATTCATGCACAACTTTTGACTTTTTCACAGGTTTAGTCTGAACCTTATCTAGATTTGCACTGTTCTGTTTCTTCCTCTTTAGCCTTTACTCGAAGATAATAAAAGGAGGGGAGGGACAATATTAACTGATAGGTTTCCTCACATTTATAACTTCACATTCATTCATGATATCAATTGCTGTTTTTTAAAGTCTGCCGTGCAGGGTTTTTTACTATAATGTTATATAACTGGATATAAATAAGCAAATGTGCAGATTTAATATACTTATTGGCACATTCAAAAACAAGTTACCAAATGCTGAAAAGTTTAACTCTGGTGGTGAAAAGTCTGAAGAAAGAAAATTATCCAGTACGAGATACTCTTATTTAAAAAATGACCTATCAGATAGGAATATTGTCTGTTTATTATCTAAATGGTTTGAATTATCCCGAAGCAATTTGCTAGAGCTGAACATCGGTATGGTAGTGTTTCATTTCAAATAAAATTCCATATTCTTTGACAATCTTAATGTTCTTTTCTTTGCCAGATGAGAATGTCATTTAGCTTATGGATAAACTGGATAAGGATCAATTTCTCCATTAAGTGTTCATGCTCTGGGCTAGTACATATACCAGACAATTGAATAACATGGAAATGCACATTTTAATTGACATATTATGTTGGGATATTTTATTATGCTCATCTAATGTCTGTTTCTGGGTATGAGTTCCTCCCTTGCTGTCATTGATTTCTGCCATCTGCCTTCATGTCTCTTAATTTGTGCTAAATATTGTTTATCTTTACAAGCAAAGTCAGTCTACATGTTACCTTTGCAGTGAAGAAATAGGTGTTACTGAGAATTCACTATATTTTGGTGTCCATCCAAATCTCTTCTCTGCTTCTTCAGCAATCAAGGAGATACTAATTTTGAGGCACAATCACACTTTCTTAAGCCTCTTAACTCTTTACTGCCATCTAATGATTACTGGGAGTTTTGCGATCCAGATGCCATTGTATTGCATTAGAGCAGGGCTTTTCAACCTTTTCACCCATTGTACCACTTTTAGGATATGGCAATATCCGAGTACCACCAGTCGCCTAGCAAGGTGTCAAAAACTTGATAACCCCCCCCAAAAAAGGAAAAAAGTGATAAAGTATAGGTAGTCCTTGACTTACAACAGTTCGCTTAATAACTGTTCGACGTTACAATGGCACTGAAAAATGTGCCCCCCAAGCCACAGCCGAGCAAGACACCTACCTGCCTGCCTGCCCGGCGGCGCTCTTCCTCCTGTCCAAGGTTTTCATTGTTGTATTTCTGTTGAGGATTGGCAGCGGGGGTGGGGTGGGGGGGGTGCTTGGTTTCTCCAGCACTGGAGATGGAGGATCCACAGAATGGGTTGAGACTGTATTCCTGCCCAATCAGATCAAGTCAGCCAAAGTTGTCACGCCCCGTCCTGGCTCCATTTCCCAGTCTTGACTTGATCTTGCCCATGGACAGGACGTACAACTCTGGCTCGTAGGTACAGTCTAGGCATTTTGTGGAATTTCCATCTCCTTCCCTTTGCTGGTCCCCATTAAATAATTAGGCTTCCCATTCTTATCAAATTTAACCCCAAAAAATTCTGCCATCCTTCTTTGCAGCTCTGTAGTGGGGGGAGCAAAGGATAATAGGAAGCCAGAAGGGGGCCCCTTCTCTCTTCCCTCCCCCCAGGAGCTTTAATATCTTAGGCAAAGGTGGCAGAAATTTCTGGTCTAACGGCTGTTAGACCCCAGGATCCCTCCGGAGCTCGCGGCTGCGGCTCCGGCGATGGGCAGGGCCAAAGGGAACTGACTAAAACACCGCTCGAGGCTGTAGAAGCGAATTTCGGCAGCCTTTACGTTGCGAATCGCCCCAATCGGACCTCCGATCAGCCTTTACGAGGCGGATCGCAGTTAAAGTAGCGGGGGCATTTTCGAGCGGTTTGAGGCTCGCAGCGTGGCTTAAGTAGGTCAGATGCCTCTCGGCACTCCCTAACGGCCCCTATTCGCGCGCACGGCCGCCATTTTGAACCGCGCGATCGAGAACGAACGGGGTTTGTTGGGGCTGCCAGAAGGAACAGCACCAAGCATTTTCAAGGCTCCCAGCTAGTTTGCATTGGAGCTCCGTTCCTCTAGCAAAGGGGGTCTGTTTTCCATCCCGAGAGCGAGAATAGGTCCGTTGTTCGGATGCGGCCGCCATTTTGATCGAGGCCACGAGGCTCAGGGCCTTCCCGAAACTCGAAATCGCGGCCGCTATTAGGCGCGGCCGCCATCTTGTATACGTTTGAGAGGCGGCTTACCAAATTCTGGTCTACTTTAAAGGTGAAGGCCCTCCTCGACAAGGTCTTGTAGTCCCCCAGCAAGTGAGCCAAGTTATAATTCGAGGTTTGTTCCTCCTGTTAGGATTCAACTCTATAGGCACTGGCCATTCATTTAGGATACAGCGAACACAGTCCTGACTCACACAGAACTGGATTAAACATTGATAACTCCTATTTTACACTTACATTCTCAGATTTGCATTCTTCTTCTTAGTCCTGGTGTCTCCTACCTTAATTTAGGCCTCATTGTCGTTTGGGATCGGAGGAGTACTTTACTGTGCTCCTGCCTTTAGGCCTCAGGATATTAGGGGGCCCCACAGAGCTCCTATTATTATCCTCTTTGAGCAGAGCGGATTCCAGGCATACCCACTGTGTGTCTGTTCTGCCCGCATAAGAAGTCAACTGCTCTTACAATTGTGTCCGGGTTTCCAGACGTACCCGATAGTGCGCCTGTCCTTCCCATTGACTAATTTTCTCTTGATACCGGGGGGTCCCCACGAGTCCCTGTGTTATCGGAGAATGGAGAATACTGACACTCCATCGAGGGGTATTGTCCCCGCTTCAGCGGTCCCCTCAACTTCTGCCCAACCTCCTATGGAGGAATCATATAAGACCTCATCCAAAAATAAGGTCAGATCCACTAACAAAACCTCCAAGAGGGCAGAGAAACAGGCTAACAGGAGACACCAAGCCTTGGAAAAAGAATTCTCTAGGGCGCAAAAAATTGCTAGAATGGATAATCCCCAACCTGAGGATCTGGCCTGTGCCCATATGCCCCAGACATCAGCTACACGTACACAACATGGAACTCCGGAAGCTACTTTCACCCCCACAGCAGCGGGGCTTCGTCCAGTTGAGTCTCCTTCCTTCCCTTCAGAGGATCGATTGGCCCTATTAATTGCGCAGGCAGTTGACCGCGCACTTAACGCAAGAGCCGTGCCTCCTAGGCCGGTAAGTAGTGATCATCTGTCCATGATTGATCAAGGACCTGAAGATCAGTATGCACCCTCCTCACCTTCTGGATCCTCGTATTCTGAGGGGGTGTCTCTTCAGGCCCAAGAAATTGAGCAGGAGTTCCCTATGTCTGATGAGGAGGAATCCTCCACTCAGGCCCCTTCATTCAGTGGTATGTTTAACCCTTCCTCCTTTGTGACCTTACTCCGCAAGGCCTCATCCACAGCACAACCCGGTGCTGAGTCCTCCTTGTCAACTGCCACGGTTTCCCCTGACTCAGAATTCGATCCTAACTTTACTGAGCCAGTGACAACTCAACACCGGATTCCTTGTCCCCCCATGTTTCTGACCGCTGTCAAAAAACAATGGGCGTCTCCGGCCTCCCTTCCTCTCCCAAGTGCCACGGACAAAAAGCTTTACAACGTGGCTAAAGACTTGGAGGAGGCCCTAGAGGTGCCTGCTGTGGACGAACCTTTTGGTCCCTTAGTTTCCCCTACCGCTATAGCGGGAGATGTGTCTGATGCTCTCAGGGCGGATGACCGTAAGTGTGAGTTAGCCTTTCGTAAGACTCACCAGGCGACTGCTTGGGCAATTAGAGCGGCCACTTCGGCATCCTTTTTCAACAGAGCTGCTCATCGCTGGCTTAAACAGCTCCAAGCCCGTACCCCGGAAGATGACATCCAGTCACAACAGGAGATTAGTAAGATGGTGGCGGCTCTGGAGTACGCATCAGATGCAACTCTCCAAGCCTCCAAATTTGCCTCCAAGGCCATGGCATCAAGCATCTCGGGACGCCGCATGCTTTGGCTCAAACATTGGCAAGCGGACGCCAAGTCTAAGTGGCGTCTGGCGGCGGCTCCGTACCAAGGAGGCAAACTGTTTGGTGAGGCTTTGAACCCCTACCTTACCGAGAATAAGGATAAGCGTAAGGTCCTTAACCATATTCTCAAAAAACCAGAGAAGCGTCAAAATTATTTTTCCCGTCGTCAATCCTTTCGGGCCGGGAACAGGTATAATTATTCACAACCTTTCCGCCCCTTTCCGGCCAGACAGGACAGACAGGACAAGCAGTACGACCGACAGGCAACCAAACCCAGACAGCAGTTTCAGGGTAAGCGGCCCTTTCGAGGGAGCGGCCGGCCTTTCCGTCGCTCCAGGTGACTCCCTGATGGTCCCTCCCATAGGGGGCAGACTGTCCCTGTTTGCCCACCAATGGGAGGCTACCACCACGGACGCATGGGTCCTCAAAACCATAAATTCCGGCCTTTACCTGGAGTTCAACTCCGACCCACCAACCAGATTCATTTCTTGCCCATACCCTCGAAATCAGGCCAAGAGGGCTCTGATGGGCGAAGCCATCCAGCATCTGCTGGACATATGGGCCATAGAAACCGTTCCGGAGGACCAGATAGGTCGGGGATTTTACTCCATACTCTTTGTCGTACCAAAGGCGTCAGGGGGATGGAGGGCCATTTTGGATCTAAAGGCCTTAAATTATCATCTTGTATATCACAAATTCAAGATGCAAACGCTCAGATCCATCTTAGGGAGCGTAAGGAAGGGGGACTTCCTGACGTCTATCGACCTCACGGAAGCATACCTCCATGTCCCCATCTCTCTCGCCCACCGGAGGTTCCTACGGTTCATATACAAGGGCCGTCATTATCAATACAAGGCCCTTCCCTTCGGTCTTTCATCGGCTCCCAGGGTGTTTACCAAGATTCTGGCGGTCCTAGCAGCTCACTTGAGGATGGTACCTGTCAGGGTCCAGTGTTATCTGGACGACATCCTGATCCAATCGTCTTCCATCCACGCCGCCAGGACAGATCTCAAACTGGTGGTAAAGCTGCTCCAGGACCACGGGTTCTCGGTAAACTTCCCCAAGAGCCACTTGGTCCCCACTACAAGACTACTGCATCTAGGGGCCATCATAGACACGAAGGAGTGTCGAGTGTATTTGTCTCAGGAGCGCAGGGACAATTTTAAAAAGTCCATCCTCCAGATTCGCAGAGGAAGGACAGCGCCCGTCATCAGCTTGTCCAAACTGCTAGGTCAAATGATCTCAACGATCGCAATTGTTCCATGGTCCAGACTTCACTCCAGGGAACTGCAGTGGTTTCTGCTTCCCTTTCAGAGGCAGAACCTCAGCGCCTCTCACCAGAGGGTGAAGCTCACACCTCAGGTCTTGAGGTCTCTCACATGGTGGCTGTCCCGCGCCGTATTCAAAGGGTCGTGGTTCAAGGAACTGGACCGGATACTACTCACAACCGATGCCAGCCTGTTTGGCTGGGGTGCACACCTTCAATCAAATTGGACACAGGGTCGTTGGTCCCACTCGGACCTTCGGCACGACATAAATTGGCTGGAGCTTCGGGCTATCCACCTAGCCCTACGGCATTTCCGCGACCTGGTACGACGGCGTCACGTGCTGGTCCTCACGGACAACGTGACGGCCAAGGCCCATGTGAACAGGCAGGGGGGTACTCGTTCCAAATCCCTTCTAAACGAGTCACTGTTACTGGGAACCTGGGCGGAGCACAATCTGGTTTCCATCAAAGCCGATCACATCTCGGGGAAGGACAATATTCAGGCCGACTTGTTGAGCAGGACGACAGTAGACCACTCAGAGTGGAAGCTCCACCCGAGGGTCTTCAAGGAGGCGTGTCACCGCTTCGGATGGCCGCTGGTGGACCTGTTTGCGTCCCCGGCCAATGCCCAACTACCACGGTTCTTCTCCCGATTCCCGTCTCAAGGAGCGGAACAGACGGATGCGCTCCGCAAGGCTTGGCCCCGGGGTCTGCTTTATGCATTTCCCCCTCTCCCTCTCCTCCCGGCAGTGGTACACAAACTGCTCCGGGAGGAAGCGGAGATTCTGTTGGTAGCCCCTTATTGGCCAAGGAGACCCTGGTTCGCCGACCTGGTGAGTCTCTCCATCTCGGAACCATGGCGAATTCCCCCGGACAGGATATCGCTCAGCCAGGGGTTGATCACCCATCCGGATCCCCAGTGGCTCCAGTTAGCCATTTGGCACTTGAGCGCTCTTACTTGTCACAACAGTCTTGCTCTGGGAAGGTAATTGAAGTAATCCAGGCTTCCCGTCGTCCTTCCACGAACCGCATTTACGAGGCCACGTGGAAAAACTTTTGTGCTTGGATTTCCAGGCGTCACTTGTCACTCTCACAGCTCAATATTCCCCATATTCTGGAATTTATGCTGGACGGCCTGGAGAGGGGTCTGGCCCCTAATACTTTGCGCAGGCAAGTAGCAGCTCTTTCTACTGTCCTCACTTGCGAATCCGTAGGCTCATTAGGACACCACCCGCTGATTCGCTCTTTCCTTAAAGGAGCAGCCAAATCCCGACCACCTACTGTGCATAGGTATCCCTCCTGGGAACTGCCTCATGTTCTCCGGGCCCTGATGAAGCCACCTTTCGAGCCCTTGGCGTCATGCGACCTGTGCCACTTGACCCACAAAGTGGCTTTCTTAGTGGCCATTACATCAGCTAGAAGAATCTCCGAGCTGGCTGCTCTTTCGGTCCACAAGGATCTTTGCATGTTCCATTCAGACAGAGTGGTACTTCGCCTTGATCCCACCTTCGTTCCGAAAGTGAATTCACTTTTCCATAGGTCCCAGGAGATTGTCCTCCCGGATTTTTGCCCTAACCCTTCGTGTACCCAGGAACGGCAATGGCATTGCTTAGATCTCCGCAGGGCGCTCAGTTACTATATTTCACGGACAGCGGATTTCCGCAAGTCAGAGGCCCTGTTTGTATCCTTCCATCCTTCCTCCAAGGGTCGGAAAGTCTCCTCTTCCACGATAGGCAGGTGGATTAGGGCTTGCATCGCAGGAGCTTACCAAGCGGAGTCATTGCCGGTTCCTCAACGAGTAACTGCTCACTCCACACGGAGTGCATCTACATCTGCTGCCTGGGCCACTCAGGCATCCATTGAGGATGTCTGTAGAGCGGCCACTTGGTCCTCACCTTCACAATTCGTTCGTCATTACAAAATAGATAAATTTGCCTCGGCGGAGGCCTCCTTCGGCAGGAGGGTCCTCCAACAGGTGGTACACCAAAGTGTCACTCCCGACCGGTCTACTTCCCACCCTCAGGGACTATAAGCTTTGGTAGGTCCCATTCTGTGGATCCTCCATCTCCAGTGCTGGAGAAGGGGCGTTGTCTTACCTGAACGCCTTTTCTCAGCACGGAGATGGAGGATCCACATCCCTCCCTCAATTTCTGGGGGGTCCTAGTGACTAGGATATTAGTTTGTGAGCCAGTACGTTCTTGGTCAGTCAATGGCTACGCTCGCGTCAAGACTGGGAAATGGAGCCAGGACGGGGCGTGACAACTTTGGCTGACTTGATCTGATTGGGCAGGAATACAGTCTCAACCCATTCTGTGGATCCTCCATCTCCGTGCTGAGAAAAGGCGTTCAGGTAAGACAACGCCCCTTTTATTCCCCCCCGTCTGCTGGGTAGTTGCAGCAGGTTTTGGTCACTTCACATGACCCTGGGACACTGTGACCGTCATAAATATGAATCAGTTGCCAAGCATCTGAATGTAAATCACAAGACCCTGGAGATGCTGCAACATTCCAGCTGATCGGCGCTTCTTCAGGGCTCAGCAGAAGCACCAGGATCAACGCCGAGCACCAGCTGGAGCCTGGCGCTGATCCTGGCGCTTCTGCTGAGCCCTGACAGCCCTGCAGCTCCAGCCATCTCTCTTTCAGGCTTGTGCGGTGCTGCCACCGGTTCAGCTCATTCCCCTCCCCCGCTACCACTTTTCTAGGATGGTCGCGTACCAACTGCCAGGTGTCAATGTACCACAGGTGCTACCCATACCACTGGTTGAAAAGCCCTGCATTAGAGAATGTGGAGAAGAAACAATTAGTCGTGGGAAAGTGAGCAACAGTGGGTAGCTCTATATTCCTGGGCATGTGCACTTCTTTGGAACCAATAAAAACAGATGGGGCCTAAATTACATATATTCCTAATTAAGAAGATAATAGCTCCTCTAGTCTTTATTCATTGGATTCAATTTCTACAGTAGTCATTGGATCATCTTCATTGTGCTTTTCTGAATTTGCTATATTTCTCTGAATCCTTTTCAAAGTGTGGCACCAGAATTGGATACAGCACTCAAGGTAAAGTATGACTAGAATTGACTAGATTAATTACTTTTGCCCAGTTTGGAATTTATATTCCTGTAGATGCAGCCTAAGCTTCCTTGCAGCTTCATCAAAATGCTAGCTGTTTGAATTTCAATCTACTATTCCTAGGGTTTTTTCCCCAAGTGCTATTATCAAGTCAATATTCCCTATCCAGTATCTGTGCACTTCATTTTTATTACCAAATACAGTCTGTGTTAAATTTCATACTGCTTTTTTCAACTCTCTTCTTCAACATGTTATTTATCTCTTCTAGAAGAGTTCTAAACTTTAAAGTTCTAAACTTTACCATAAAAGTTCCAAACTTTACAATATTGTAACCCCTTAAAATAATAAATGTCTATGACACCTCTTCTCCCCAGTAAAACAAACGAAACCATTGGAAAATAAATATGTCTCATCACCTGAAGTTTTCATATGTTGCAATATCATAGTTGCTTACTTTGGGGTGTCAAATCCCAGAGCAAATTTTGACAGTGCTCCCACTTTTCTTGGAAAATGTTACATTGCACAAGTTGAGAATATTCCTTTTCTAGAGTATTAATTACACCACTAGATCTTCTGTCATCTGACTCTGATCAGCATTACTTCTACATATTTATCAGAACTTTTAATACAAATATTCAAAAATAGAAGTTCTAAGACTGATCCTTGTTGTAGCCCAGTTGGTATCCCTTTCCAATTTAATAAGGAAGAACAATGACATTCTTTTTATACCAGAGTTCCCCAACTTTTCTGTCTTTGCGGGCCGGGGGGATAGGGAGGATGGTTCCTTGTGAGCAGCGGGCAAGCGTGCAGCTGCATTTGCATGAGTGGCAAGCACATGTGCATGCTGCTCACGCAAATGGAGTGTGCTCGTGCACTCACCCGCTGCTTCCACGGCCCAGTTTCAAATGGCTCCTAGCCCAGTAGTAGGCCGTGGCCCAGGGGTTGGGGACCCCTGTTTTATACGATTGTCAAATCAGATATGTATACATTTAATTATCATGCTATCGAGCCTACATTTAACTAGCTTGATAATCAGCATACCACAGGATATGTAGTCCAATATTTTACTGATGTCAAGGTATATTATGTCTACTTAAATCTATTAAGGATATTTTCCAATAAAAAATGAGGTATGTTTGGTCTGGCAAGAATTATTCTTAGTAAAGTCATACTGATTCTAGTACATTTATTTATTTATTTATTTATCAAATTTTGAAATCTCTTATCTCCAGGTGGTATACAAATAAAATATTGAAACATAAAAACAGTGTATAAAATTGAAAAAGCAGACAAGGATTATTAAAATTCAGTGTTAAAAGTTAATTTAAAGACAGGGGAGAGCTTTCACAGCTGCATTCTCCTCTGTAAGCTCCAAATAAGAGAACAGAGCCATGTTTTCAAATTTTTCTGAAAGACCAAAAAAGTGGGGACCCACCTTCCTTCTGGGGAGAGAATGTTCCAGATGACAGGCTCTTCAATGTAGTAATAAATAGCAGTAGCACGTAGACTTATATACTGCTTCCTAGTGCTTTACAGCCCTCTCTAAGCGGTTTACAGGGTCAGCATATTGCCCCCAACAATCTCGGTTTTATTTTACCGACCTTGGAAGGCTGAGTCAACCTTGAGTCGATCAGGATTGATGGGATCGAACTCCTGGCAATGTGAGCAGAGTTAACCTGCAATACTGCATTCTAACCACTGTACCACCACGATTCTCTAGGACAGAGGTCCCCAACCTTTTGGGCACCAGGGACCGGTTCCATGGAGAGAGGTTTTTCCGTGGACCGGAGGGGGCGTGGTTTTGTGTGCTGCCTGCATCTCGCAGATGGGGCTTTGCTTGTTTGTGCGGACCAGTTGCTGGCATGCCGAGGCTTGGTACCAGACCACCGACCGGGGGTTGGGGACCCTTGCTCTAGGAAATACTTTTCCTTATGATCTTCATGAATATCAGATTTTTAAAGCTCTTTTGAAAATGTGACTGATCTGGCAATATGTATCAGTGGGTGGGATTTTGAACTTTGAGGTTGAAAAAAACAAAGGAAAGAGTAGTATCTGATTATGAGACACAGAAAACAAATCAAATTGCCAAAATCTCTCTGCAAAAGCAGGAAAACTGATGATCCTACAGAGGGGCTTATTGAAATTCATGTTGTGAGTCAAATTTGATGGGAAGTAAGATCTGTCCCAGAGTTTGTATTGTTGTTGCTTAAAAAAAAAATCAAAATTGCCTGGGAAGGAGGCTCAAACCAGATTAAGGTTGGCTGGATGTGAAAGAGATGAATTTTCCTGCTTCTCACCCAATCTAGAGTAGTGTTTCTTTTGTAGGTCAGCACATATTTGGAAAAGTCATAGAAAAGTTTACCCTGGGCAGTTGAATGGTGGCTTCTTAACTGTAAAAGCAGCAGTAGGCAATTCAGGAAACCAGAGAGAGCTTTTGTGTAGTACTTTGGAGGTGCTTGTGCAAATTTTGCAGGCAGGACATTCTTTCTTTAAGTCACTGCACACAGTTGTTATAAGACGGAGGAGGGATAGCCCTACTTACTGAGCTATGAGCTTTTTGGAAAAAGCAGGATGTATAAAGTTATAGAAGAGTATACATTTGGTCTTAGTGCTGTGTGAGAATTAAGCTGTGAAAAATAAATTTTGCTGACAAACGGTTGTATTAATTTCTAATGCTACAATAGACAAGCTCCTTCAGATTCAGTCTAAACTAAGACCCTTCCAATTCTGTTATTCCAAGAAATATTTCTTGGTGGTGCTTAAGAGTGTTTTTTGTTAGGAGTGTCTTCCACTTCCTCTCTTGAGTGTCCCCTGCGCTATTGCTCCCAGGGAGTAGAGCCTTATGAAGGAAAAATCTATCAGTAGTTGCTTGACATGAATCTTAATGGAGACGTGTAACTTCCATTAGGTGTAATTGCCTCTGGTTTCTGAAGCAGTTAAACAGATTAGAAGTGGGTTTTACACCTGAAATATAAATTTCCTTCTTGCTGAGTAGGCAAGGGCATGATGGAAAGATGATCCTTGCTCTATTAATCAGAATACATGGTGGTCTTGGAATTCTCACTGTGAGTGAATGAGGTTGCCATCCTGCTCTATTTGAATTGCAGAAAAGCAGTTTGAAACGGCCAATTTCTGGCATCTGCATTGAATTTGTGGTTGCTTTTTGAGGTCATGCCCAAGAAAGGCAAGAAAGGTGCTCTTTGCCAGATCAGTAAAACCACACAATGTATATAATACCCCAGAAAACCTCTGCCATCGTCTTTTTTTTTTTCCATTTTGGTCACGTGATGAGTTTTGTTTTGAAAAGTCTTGTAAACTGGGAAAGTTCACAGTTCAGCGTGGGAATTTGATAGAATGGCAGTAGCTAAAGGACTTCAATGATCATGAGTCTGTAGTCCAACAGTTTTGCACATTACTCTTTTGCATTGATCTCAGTGGTGTCCGTGGGGGAACAAGGGGGGGGGGGCAAAGTAATGAAAGCAGCATCATGGCATTGCAATAAAAGCCCCACTATTATTATATTTTTTTTACATGCCCTGTGTTTTTTACACACATCCAAAATGGACAGAGCCTGAGTTGCAACGTCACTTTTATCATTTGGATGAAAAGAACAAGACTCTGTAGATCCTATTCACTGGTTTCTTCTCCTTCCTTGCCCTCTCCTATTGGAAATTCAAAATTTGGGGGGGAGGGAGAAATGCTCATTTAGAAAAGTGTTGAAATTTCCAAATTTGATGTTCACCTTTGTTTATATACCTTTTTTTGGCATTAATGAGAACTTTTTACACCCAAAATGATTTGATATATTGCAAAGGTCAGAAGAGCTTTGCCAGAACAAACCAGAGCTTCATCTAGTATGGTACCTTGTTTTTTAAGAGTGAGAAACAGGTGTAGAGTTGGGGTAATAACCATCCCTTTTTCATCAGAAGCCAATCTCTTGTTACTGCTCCTAATATCTTGTTTCTGAAACCTGAAGTAATTCACAGCAATTCATACATTTCCCCTCCATGATTTTGACTAACTTTTAAAGTATCTAGGCTGGTGCTTATCACCCTGACTTGTATATATGATTGTATAGCAGTCCCTTTCCACAATTTTTACCGAAGAATGCAGACTAAAAAAAAAAATCAAGTTCGGTGAAAAATCATTTTTACTGAAATGAAACTCCTCATTTGAAAAGTAATCTTAATGGTGGCTGTTGCATGGTTTCTTTAGGAAAAGCCTTTAATGTCGTGTTTGGCCACATTCAGTTTGAATAAAAGAGAATATATGTAGATCAGGATTGAAGTGTTGATGCTCTCTGAACTTGGTTGTTGGCTTTTAGACTTTTCATTATTCAACTAGGTAAGTAGCGAGTATGGGGTGCTATTGTATATAAACAGAGAGCAAACCCCACACTCACTAGCACTGATGATGTTACCTAGTTGGGTAATGAATAATCTGCAAGCAAATAACCAAGTTCAGGAAGCACCAAGGATTTTACCTTCAATTTACACATCAGGAAAAAAAAGGAACATGGAGAATTCCTGGATTAATCAGAGTATATGGAAGGATATGTAACCATTCTTATGATTTACAAGGATTTTTTTCATTTACGTTTTAAATCTAGGATCCATATATAAATGAACCAGGCACAAATTGATAATCAATGAAGATACGTATTCTGTCTATCTATTCTATGGTATTCCAGCATCAGCAACATTTTAGAAAAAAATTAATTTATTCTCATTGACTTTAGGAACTAAGTTCATTTTTCCTTGAAATGAATACTGGTCTAGGTACATCTTGTCTGGTTTTATACCTGGAATGGGCCTTTAAAATCTTGCAACTGAAAACGCATTATTAAAACTCAGCCATGCAAACAAAGGGATCACCTCCAAGTTTCCCCCACCCCAGTCCTCCATGCTCCAGACTTAAACTTAAAAAAAACCTGTAGGCAAGTATGAAATAAACCATGTGTCAGCACAGGCCAGCAGTTTTATCTAAGCTGCAAATTCTAAATTGTAATTTAAACGGAAATAGAATTGGGCAGCTGGAAGATCTTTTGACAGCTCCTGATTTGTATATCTAATTTTAATAAGAATGGAGATATGTGGCTGTCTTAGAAAGAGACCAGGTTTACCAAATTTATCCAGATTATCTGATTTTTCTTTCTCCCCCCCCCAGTGTTAATGCTTTTGCAATAGCTTAATCCCTTGATTAATTTAATATATGGACTTTTGAATCGATGAAAGGTTTTTAAGAAGGATCCACCAGTCTTATCTAATGTTAGTCAGATTAAAACCAGGCCATTATAGTTAAAACATCAATCTTGGTTTACTGAATTTGCTTATTCATCAGTCCAATTGCATTGAGTGGTAGTTCCTACAAATCTCAGGATCTCTGTGAGTATTGTTTTGGTTTAGTTTGAGTTCTTTGACAGTCCTTTATTTGATTCAACTCAGTAGTGGTCAAATATTCTGTGAAGTTAAGGACAATCTCTTGTAAACAGCATTTTGACTTTTTCATTTCCTTGATATTATTATCTGATAGAAAAGGAAGGAAGAAGGCTTTTTACCCCTCATTCCAGTATTAGAAGTGGCTGAAGACATTTTTGTATATAAACCACACGTTCTCTATCATTCACAAGGGTACATCTAGTTCAGCAACCAATCATTTAGTCTCATAATGTTTAAATGCAAGAATTTGTTAAACTCAGTGTATAACTACTTTCACCTTTCTTTCTCTTTCACTCTGTCTGGGTTTCTCACATAATACAGAAAGAATTGTTTCATTTGGAAAATGTTACCTAACATTTAAAAAAGTTTAAGGCATGTGCAGAAGAATTGCTAAATTGACAATAAAATGACTAGTACGTTGTTAAAGTAGGGAGAAAAAAGAGCAACTGACAAGGGCTTACTTCAGAGGAACGGGTCGAGAGAAGGGAAAATACAGCTTTAGCAAGCATCTTCTTTTCTTCATCAATGTTTCAAAATATGATACCTTGCCTTCTTTTCCAGCATTTTGGCACTTGTAACCCAGTTCCAATTCTTATCCTAGCTAGGAATTCTGGGCTTTTGTCATTCCAATGCCTACTGGGATGTCTCCAGATTGAACAAAACTGTGATGTGCTGCAGGGTTGAGAATGCGTTACAGAAGCCCTTAAGCAAAACCAGCATTTAACACTAGCCTGTTTGACAGGTTTTTTAAGTTTAATTTACTCGTCTTTTTTTTTCCCCTTTTTGGCAAATGTGAAGGCTGAATGATCAATTTTTTTAAAAAAAAATGCATTCCTCATTTTAGGCTTCCTACTCACCCCAAGAAAGGCAGCTATTATGGTGTCAGCCCCTTTGCTGCAGGGGGACAGGAGAGCACCCAAGATGCTTATCTATCAGCAGCCAATCAGGGAAGTAAAATGGATGGTGTTTTCAGCTGCAGGGCTTCTGCAGATAAAACCTGCTGTTGTTAAGGGGAGAAATTACTCTTGCCTGATGCACACTGTTGTCTTTGAGCTAAGCACCCGGCCTTTGACACAGCTCTGACAGCACTGCTGATTACAGTTTGGACCCACATAGACAGGAGATAGCAAGCAGAGCAGAGGTCTTTCTTTGAGCGAACTGTTAAAGTGGCAATAATCAGCCAGTCATTACAAATGCTTAGTGGGGGGATGGGGGTGGGTGGGGGGAGAGAGAGACAGAGAAAGAAAAAAGAGAAGGAAGGGGGCATCCCCCTCATTTTGCACTTGTCATCTTTAGCAATTTGCATTTAATGAACCCCTTGAATACAGCTTAAATTACATGTCAAATGAGGGACAGAGTTAGCTTACACTTGAGTGGTCCAAAATAACAAAAAAAAAACCCAAACCCTACCCTGAAGATGAAACAATAATTACTCTGGAAATTGTCATCCTGGAAGAGTAGGGAGGAGTTGGCAAGGGCTCTGAAGAATATTAGGATGTTAAGAGATGCTTTGCTTAATCACACAAAGGCCTCTCTAGCTCAGCTGTACTCATGTCTTGTTTCCTGTTAATCTGCGCTCTCCTTTCATATACGACACTTGGCCATGCTAATGAAAAAAGGAAATGTCCTTTTGGAGCTAGTTTTCCTAAGCCAGGGTTTCCTAGAATTCCTTTTTTCGGGGGGAATTCTCTCCCTATCTGTTAGGGAGACGTGGTTTATCTTCTTTGATGCCATTGTGCACTATAGGGGATTCTGGGTAAGTTACAGGACAGTTCATATGGAACATCAGCAGACCTGTTTGATAGTGTACTTACCTTGCTGTGTGATGGGTATAAAGCAGATAGTTACAGAGCTTTGTTATCGTTACTGATCTTCAGAGGAAGTTCTCTAGATAGAACAAATATAGGCAAACGTCCAGCCTGTTACCTCAAATCTGATGTAAAGTAAGGGCTACGCCCAGTGTAAAGTGGTCGCACAGGCAAGTGGAATCATGTTGAATCTCATTAATCTGATACCGAAAAGACTTAAATATAAACATTTATATCTGAGATCAAGATCTTTAACAATAAATAAATGAAGAGGAATGTCTTTTTGTATTGCTATTATAGAATAATTTAGAGTTGGAAACCATTGACGATAACTTGCAAGTCATATCTCTCAATTGTTTGCCAGCTTTGCTATAGACCACTGTTAAATTAGTGATAGAGTCTAATTGTACATTTGCTTAAATAACTGTTAAGTATCTTTATCATTCACATGGGTCATCTATTATTATATTTTATACAATCCCGAGTTTACGTAATGAATTTATTCTATGGTTCGAACTAATCTTGAAAATTATATGTCAATTTACTATAAAATCTCCGGTAGATTTATATAAATTCTTCGCTATTATAGAGTCAGGTTTATTTCTGAATATGTGATTTTGCTACTAAAATGGATAAACATATTGGAAACGTAAACAGATCCTATATAGTAATTATTAAATGCTCAAACAAGTACATAAAGTATTTCAAACACTGTTAAGTTCTGTACAGGTAGTCCTCAATTTACAACCATTCATTTAGTGACCAATTAAAGTTATGGCAGTGCTCAAAAAAAGTGACTTACAACCAGTTCTCGCACGCATGACCATTGTGGCATCCCCATAGTCATGTGATGCAAATTTGGGCACTTGGCAACTGGTATGTATTTATGACAGTTGCAGCATTCTGGGGTCGTGATTATCATTTTTGACTTCTGAGAAGCGAAGTCAGTGGGGAAAGCCAGATTCACGTAATGACCATGTGATTCGCTTAAAGATGGTATGATTCACTTAACTGCAGCAAAAAGATGGTAAAATTGGGTGTGACTCACTTAATGACCATCTCACTTGGCAATAGAAGTTCCAGTTCCAGTTGTAACTGTTCTACTTGTAATATATAAAGTATCTCTTGATGTTCTTATGAGGAAGCCAGTTAAGTATGTTCTGGATGGCGTGATAATTAAGTGGATAAGACACCAGGCTAGAAAGCAGGAGACCATGAGTTCAAATCCTGCCTTAGCCAAGAAAGCTAGCTGGGTGACTTTGGGCCAGTCACTCTCCCTCAGCCCAACCCACCTTCACAGAGTTGCTGTTGTGAGGAAAACAGGAGGAGGAAGATGTGTTAGATATGTTTACCACTTTGGGTTGTTTGTAAAAATAATTAAGGCAGAATACACATAAATAATTGTGTTCAGAATAACTAAATAACTGAGTGGTTATTTAGAAAACTGAAGGAAAGTATGGAGAGAGAAATCCCAATTCTCTGTCTTGCACTCTTCAACATTTATATTGATGTGTTAGATGAGGAGATAGATGGAATATAATATATTTATAAAAAAAGTAATCTGGAATAGTAATTGATAGCAAACTGAATAAATATATTCCTTCAAAAAAGGCAAATGCCATTTTAGATTGCATCAACAGAAGCATAATTTCTAAATCAAAGGAAATAATTATATTCATTTTATTTTTTTTGTTGGTCAAGTACTACTTCCAGTTCTGTGCATTAAGTAAAATTCAGACAAATTGTTTCAGATTCAGAAAAGGGCAGCCTTAATGATTGGAATCTTGGAAGTCAGCCTTAAAAAGAGGGATTAAAGGAACTAAGAATATTTATCTCTGAGAAGAGAACACCACAGACAGTTATAGTAACGATTTTCAAATATCTGAAAGGATGTCACACTGGAGAAGATGAAGATCTTTCTTTTTTAACCCAGAAGGATTGATGATTTCATGTTACAGAAAGGCATGTTCTAGTTGGTGGTTAGGAAGAAATATTATAACAGTAAGAGGAGTGGAATCTGCTACCAGGTGGACTCTTTTTCATTTTATGTATTCAAACAGAGGTTGGACAATCATCTGTTGGAGATGCTTTAATCTGGAGGGTTACTGGACATTTAATTTGGAGGGTTACTGGACATTTAGCAAAAGGCGGATATCTCCTCCGTCCAGCAGACATAGCTTTAAAATTAAATATTATGGGGGTTTTTAATATCTTTTTTTATTTTTTTTAACCTGATAAAAGTGTTGTCATCTATAAGTTCGAAAGTACATAACGCTGAAACATATAACAGACAAAGAAAGAAAGGGAGTAGGTAGTTGTCGGATCTAAACGTAATAAATTAAATAAAGGACTAAGGTCGTTGGCCGAAGTTAGGTGGTGAAAGGTAGATACTGGTGACACCAACTAAGACAGTTTTCTTTCATTCTTATCAAATATAACAGGAAAAATATTATTTGTGAGAAATTCCACTCACATACTGAAAATAAATATTGGTTGGAGAAATGTAAGGATTGAAAAACCAGTCTTGGATGCTGGAGTGATTTCATCTCCATCTCCCTCCCTCCCTCTCTCTCTCTCTCCCTCCTTCTCCCCTCATTTGGAGGTTTTTTTTGCTTTTGTAGGAAAGTAGACCAGTTGTGTGTCCCCATCCCTCCCCCTTCCCCATTTGTCCTCATTTGCAGTTTTCTGTGACTTCCTTTGCTGGTTCAGATATCTGTAACCCTAAGTGAGCACACATTAAACTTGATGGCCTAAATCAGTAGAGTCTTATTATTTTCAAGACAATAAAATAAAGATATGGGATGTTTGATAATTACATTAATTTTATTCAGCCATAGATAACTTTTCATGACACATTTATGCAGCTAGTAAATTTCTTAAGGGATATTGTGTTTAGTCAAAATGAAGCAAAATGTTTCATAGCTCTATGGAAGTGTTCAAATATGACTTGCCTAATATCTACATGTGGTCCTTGACTTATGACTGCAATTGGAACCAGAAATTGGTTTCAAATTGTTAAGGCCCTAAGTTGAGGCACCCACATGACCAGCAGTGATTTTACCACCATTTTTGCTATGGTTGTTAAGCAAATACCATAGTCCTTAAGCAAGTGCCACAGTCATTAAGTGAATGTCACAGTCATTAAGCAAATGGTAGTAGTTGTAATTTATTTATTCATTCATTCAAATGGACTGTTTTCACCAGAAATCGGAAAAGGCTAGAAACCAGCAAAAAACTGATCATGAATCATAGTCACATGACTGCAAAATGCTGCAACTGATCATAAATGTGACCTATTGTCAAGTGCCTGACATGTGTCACATGACCATGGGAGGCAGTGCAACCATTTACCAAAGCTGGGGGGTACTATACTTGCCATAAAGTACTGGTTCCGTTGGAATCATAAATGTGAATGGTGATTAAGGAAACAGTTGTAAGTCGAGGACTAGACCTATTGGTAACATAGTATAGAGCAGGGATCCCCAACTCCCAGGCTGCAGACCAGTACCAATCCCACCAGGAACCGGGTCATGCAAGCGAGCAAAGTCCCATTCGTGCACGCACAGAATCCAAGCAGCGCATGAAACCACAATCACCCTGGTCCGTGGAAAAAACGCCCTCCACGGAACTGGCTCCCAAAAGGTTGAGGGGCCCTGATATAGAGCTTAGAAGGATCACTAGTAAAATCCTTTTTTACGACTGATGACTTTACAAAGAAATTAATCTCCTGCCTGCCAACGGGGGTACATGCTAATGGAGGCACAGTAGGACCACTTAAACTTTCTAGGAAACTATTTAAAGGGCACGGACAGCTGCATCACGAAAAAGAACCTTGTGAGTTTGAAGCTGTGATGCTTTGAAGTGTTTTCAATAACTTGAAAGGGGTTGTTTAAAAATAGTACCCAAAGCTAAGAGTGTACCTTTTTCCTCTGTTTCAGGTTTTAATAGCTGATGACTACTCTGATCCATTTGATGCCAAAAGTGAAGTCAATAAAATGGGGAAAGGAGAAAACACTGGCTACATGGAACCATATGAAGCTCAGAGGATCATGACAGGTAAGATGGTCACAAGGAGCATCTATAAGGCTGTAGAAGCCACATTTTTATCTGTCCTATTTCCCTACAACTGACCTTTTAGTAGGGTTAGGTAAGAGCAGTATTTAAGGCTGACATATCTTCTGTGTTTAGTGTTTATTAGTGAATTAAATTATTATTCTCAAACATCAATATGTCCTTTTGCTTTTCCTGTTAATCTGGAGTGTTTCAATTTATGTTTCTAAATAATACTTCCATTTTTTTTCCATTCAGGAGTCTTTATTTTGCATTTGCCATACAGTGTATGTGTGAATATATGCAGCCTTAATTGCTTGATGTTGTTTTTAAGGTGCCACAAATAGGTTCTTTTTTTTAAAAGTCTAATGCAGAGTCTTTTCATTCGCTATAGATAATGACACTTAATGATTTGCACTTCTGTTCTTCAAATGTTAATTATCGCTCTGAATAAGAGATTCATAATAAACACAATGTAAGAAAAGCCATAAGAGTTGCATTGCTAATCATGATGTACATTAACAACCATGTCAGACAAGACAACAGCTGTAAATTTGTTGCCATTTTATGAGATTTAGGCAAGTTGGCTGCGCAGCTGATTTATATACAGGGCTGTAGGGCTCTTTGGTATAAAGGCATAACCGTTTCTAAAAAATCCATGGCAATTGATGAACAATTGCACTTTCCACTAAAAGATTAAAAGTACACATATTCCCCAAAGGACAGGCATATATTCTGGGCTTATAATGTCATGCCCCTGAGCACTAACTCCCCAGAACAAATGATTTGTTAAAAATTTATTGACCGAGACTTAGCAAAGAAATTTCACTTGGGTCCTTACATTCTAGAGCACCACCAAACTTACCCTGTTTGGAAAACTAAATTAGGATAAACTGCCCTTCTACACTGAGACCCTTTGCTGTTGCTACAGGAGTATAACACTTAGGAACAGATCAATTTCCAGGGATCCCTAAAAATGTAAAAAAGAAAGAAAGAAAGAAAGAAAGAAAGAAAGAAAGAAAGAAAGAAAGAAAGAAAGAAAGAAAGAAAGAAAGACCATTTATATTAATGAAATAGGTATTGCTCATTTTAAAAATTAAAGAGTTTGAATGGTTTTATGTTGCTGTTCAAAATGCTTTAAACAGGCATACTGTATAACTTACCTTGAACCTGAAATTTCTACTTGTACATGCTCTTTTTTTTCCCTGTTAACCAAATGTGCAATTTTTAATAGCTAACATGATAGGGGAATTCTCAGATCTACAAGTATTGTTTTGATGTGTCAGTTTGTTCTTTTCAGTAGATCTCATGGGCTCTTGTAGCTAACCTTTACTGTGCCCTGTCAATATATATATTTAGTTTGCTTAAGATGTAAAAACTGGGAGACTTCTGTTAAGCACAGCATTTTGTAATTAACATTGTTCAGGGCAGTGTAATCAATTCTATGCTGCAGGATCATTAGAAAGGAATATTAAACAACCTAAACAAAATATTGGCTTGAAATTTAGAACTATTTTATCAAAAAACTATTTATTCAGTTAATTTTTCATATTTCTACACTTTAATCAAAGTGCCTAGAAGGAGAAATGGTGAAGACACAATGAAGCACCAGCTGCTCCATGGTTATAGATAGAAATTTCTCATCCTTTGTGAAAGATGAGGACATATGTAGACATCTGTCTTGCTATCTTCTACACTCTTCTTGAAAGGGAATTTCCCATTAAACAAAATTATTATTATTATTATTATTATTATTATTATTATTATTATTATTATTATTATTATTATTATTATTATTATTATTATTATTATTATTACCCTGGACTTAAGAATTGTCGATAAAAAAGACAAAAGAGTCTGGATAGTGGATGTGGCAGTGCCTGGAGACAGCAGAATAGACAAGAAAGAACTGGAGAAGATAACAAAATACAAAGACTTACAAATAGAAATAGAAAGACTGTGGCAAAGGCAAGCAAGGGTAGTACCAATAGTAATAGGCGCCTTGGGTGCAATCCCAAAACAACTGGAGCACCACTTGAACACCATTGGCATTGACAAATTCGCCATTAGTCAATTGCAAAAAGCGGCCTTACTAGGAACTGCTTCCATCCTGCGACGATATTTGTAATACTATCAAACTTCCACATCTGCCTATCCCAGGTCCTTGGTAAGGACTCGATAGGTAGACAAAAATGCCAAATCCAATCTGAACATCTGGCTGACTGTGTGATTGATGATGATGATGATGATTATTATAAGGAGAAGGAGAAGGAGGAGAAGAGAAGAAGTAGTTGGAAAGGATTTTGAAGGTCATCTAGTCCAACCCCCTGCTCAGGCAGGAAACCCTATACCATTTCAGACAAATGGCTGTCCAGTCTCTTCTTAAAAACTTCCAGTGTTGGAACATTCACAGCTTCTGGAGGCAGGTTGTTCCACTGATTAATTGTTCTAACTGTCAGAAAATTCCTCCTTAGTTCTAGGTTGCTTCTCTCTTTGGTTAGTTTCCATCCATTGCTTCTTGTCCTGCCTTCAGGTGCTTTGGAGAATAGCTTCTTTGTGGCAGCCCCTGAGATATTGGAACACTGCTATCATGTCACCCCTCATCCTGCTCTTCATTAGAGGGAACAATACAGTACAATCTCACTGGCCTGTTTTTATCAACAGTAAAAAATTTTAAAGCAAACCTGAATTCAGAAAAACAGTAAAAATTTTAAAGCAAATCTGGATTCATTCATTCATGTAAAGGAAAAGCAACACTTCAAGATGTTGATGAATCATGATGGATTTAAAGGATTTTTTTAATAAAAAACTAATATTCACATCTATAGTCCATGATACTAGTAAATAAAGCCAAAAGGCAGTTTCAGATACTGCATCATTGAACATCTTCTTAGCTGATTTATATTCTTGTCAGCCCCTTAATTTTATGTGCATCATTCTTGCTCCATATTTGTTGAAGACAAATTCCTTAGGGTTATAACAGTGGAAAGGTGAGTTGGAGCAAATTTGCTGGCTTAGTCTACATATAAATCATTCTATACATAAAACACTAATTTCCAAAACATATACCGGTAATATCGCTGTAAGATCTCAATATCTTTTCATCTTGCTGATTTTTGAGATTCCTTATCATGGTTTTGTGTAGTATCCCCTTTGGGATTCCAGTATATACTCCTGAAAGAGATTTGGGGGTTAACTTTGCATTTAATAATGAATTGTCCAGAATCTGATGAAATCAGAGAATTATTTTTATATGAAAAAAAAGAAATTATTTCACTGGAACAGTTATGAGCTTGCTTGGAAACAAATCTGTACATCATACTCACTTTGCCATATGTGTTATTTGAGAGTCATACAATTAAATAGCATTTTCATACATTTCATTTTATAATCACTTATTGTGCTTCTCTCTCTTTTTAATGACCTTACTTATTAATTCTTATAGAGGGAATGAAGATTGATATGTGGTTTTTCTTTCCGTCCTGTGGTTAGAAATAGAAGTTTGATACTGGTGAAAGTTTCTCTAGTATACCCATCTTTTAATGTGCTTTAGTTCCTATGAAGCCAAAATCAGAAGCTGTAACTGGACCTTTTTGCAGTGTTGTTTATGCCCAGTACACTTTATCTGAAGTTGTAATGTTGGAAGGAACCCCTAGCAGGGTAGCACATTTTAGGGGAGGTGTGTGTGTGTGTGTGTATTCTAATTTAATATTGATAAGATAGAAAAATGTGGGTTAGACAGCATCACCACCAGATGGATCCGTAGCTGGCTGACCGGCCGTACTCAGCGTGTGGTCCTCAATGGAACCGCATCTACATGGAGGGAAGTGTGTAGTGGGGTGCCCCAGGGCTCTGTTCTGGGCCCAGTGCCCTTCAACATCTTCATCAACGATCTGGACGAGAGGATAGATGGGGAACTCATCAAATTTGCAGACGACACCAAGCTGGCAGGAATAGCCAACACTCCAGAAGACAGACTTAGGATACAGGAGGATCTGGACAGACTTGAACACTGGGCACTATCTAACAAAATGAAATTCAATGGTGAAAAAAGTAAGGTTCTACATTTAGGCAAGAAAAATCAAATGTATAGGTATAGTATAGGGGGTACCTTGCTCAATAGTAGTAACTGTGAGAGGGATCTCGGAGTCCTAGTGGACAATCACTTACCGTAAATATGAGCCAGCAGTGTGCTGCAGCTGCCAAAAAAGCCAACATGGTGCTAGGCTGCATTAACAGAGGGATAGATTCAAGATCACATGAAGTATTAATACCACTTTACAATGCCTTGGTAAGGCCACACTTGGAATACTGCATCCAGTTTTTGTCACCGCGATGCAAAAAAGATGCTGAGACTCTAGAAAGAGTACAGAGAAGAGCAACAAAGATGATTAGGGGACTGGAGGCTAAAGCATATAAGGAACGGCTGCTGGAATTGGGTATGCCTATTTTAATGAAGAGAAGGACAAGGGGGGACATGATAGCAGTTTTCCAATATCTCAGGGACTGCCACAAAGAAGAGGGAGTCAAGCTATTTTCCAAAGTGCCTGAAGGCAGGACAGGAAGCAACGGATGGAAACTAATCAAGGAGAGAAGCAACCTAGAACTAAGGAGAAACTTCCTGACAGTTAGAACAATTAACCAGTGGAACAACCTGCCTCCAGAAGTGGAGAATGCTCCAACACTGGAAGTTTTTAAGAAGAGACTGGACAGCCATTTGTCCGAAATGGTATAGGGTTACCTGCCCGAGCAGGTTGGACTTGATCACCTCCAAGGTCCCTTCCAACTTTATTATTATTATTATTATTATTATTATTATTATTATTATTATTATTATTATTATTATTATTATTATTATTATTATTAACATGGGAGAAGAGAATATCTACCTATCTAATCTATCTAGTGTGTCTGTCTGTCTGTCCATCTATCCATCCATCCATCCCTTTCTTCTCTCATGCAGTTAAGCCTGGAACAGTTGTCAGTGACTACTGTATAACAAACTAAAGTGTTTTTTTATTATTATTTCAGTAAAAGTGGTAACATTTAAATGGATAAAAATTTGCAAGAGAATATTCACTCAAAAAAATAATTGTGTGGGCAAAGCAAGAATAAAAGCTACATAGAAAAGAAAAAAAATGATGTTAATGTCTCTATCGATTTCTCTATAGCTAGACAGCCTGCTGTTTAATTATGTCACAGCAGCACTTAGGCAATGGTCTTGTTAAGATTATTTAATAGCTTGAGCAGTGGGGCAGAACAATAAAACTGATTTTTCATTTGTCTTATTGTGGCCAGCTAATCTTTAGTTAAGATGACAAAAAAAAAAAAATCTCCTTGAGCTGTAGCTCTCTAAATGTGTTCAGCAATCCTATTCTTGCTAAATTTATGCTCTTTACTTTATTCCAGATTTGCTTTTAGTTTTTCCCCTGAGGGTGCAAAGTTTAATGGATACAGCGCTTAGAAAAGTCTTCTAATGCATTTCTCCAGCCCTGCCAACAATGGGATATTAGCTTAGATTGTGTCATGGGATCTTTGTTCAGTCTTCAGGGAGATAGAACATCCATGAAAAGGGAAGAATTACAGTCCTCTCGCTAAAAGTCCAGATGTAAAATTACCACATCTATTATTAATGAAATGCTTAAAATATGGTTGGGCTTGGGTAGCCATTACAAAATATTATGTACCGTGGCAGAAAATTCTCTGACGAAAACATCTAGGGAAAATCTCTTTGGGACTCAGCCTTTGAATATCTCTTCTCCCTGAATGTTCCTCTCTTCGGAAGTACAGAGAACAGCACCAGAAATGTTTGTAAGCACCTCAGCGTGCTTCACAAACCAGACAGATGGACTTATTCATCTCTGTATTTGCTAGCAGAGGAATCTCCACCAGCTTCCAGGAAAGGAAATCCTTCCCAGCTAGCTGAAGTGCTGCAGTCCTTCATTTGCATAAGATCTGCAGGTAAAAAGGTTATTACATTTCAGGGAGATAGACAAATCTGGAAGCATTTTGGATTACGTTTTGATCTCAGAGATGTCTAGAATTCATAATGAAGCCCCTCTAATGTTGGAGTTGGGTGTCAAACACTTTTTTGCCTATTGTGACCTTTTTATAGGTCCTCATCTCCTCCCATCTACATGCTCCCAAGATGAGTTTCATGACCCGAGTGAATACTGCCTCATCCTTATCTATGCTAATCTGTGTAATTAATTTTCTAGTGCAATTTGTTACATCTCCTCTTCTTTCCTGTTTGTAACTACATTCTGTTGCAGAACTGTTCTGTCCCCAGAAGGCTGCCTTGTGCTTTTAACTGCCTTTTCCTTTTCTTTTAAAGAGCCTCTTATTGTTTGGCTTAATGTTAAAGGAGCACCAGTACCTAAATTCATGCCAGTGTAGAAAAAATGTGCTATTGTTTATGGCTTTTACAGGGTTCAGACAGTCAAATCAAGTAGTGTATTTGGTGGGGAAATGAAATATATAATGAGGGCAACAAAGTTTACATAGAATTCTGTTTTTAGAGGAACAAACAATATGTAATATGGTCATTCACAGTAATTTGCTGTGAATTATAGAAATATGTGAAAGCTTTGATAAACTGTTCTGATCGATATTTTTGTAAGATGTAGTTTCTTATATATTTAGATGAACTGATGTGTTTATTTCAGTGAGTTTGTATAAAACCATACGGGTTTCACTGATAGTATAGATCTGTGTGTTTTGGGTGCCAATATATGAAAAAAGATGTTTTAGTCTTCATGTCCATTGCCAGTATTTAGCAATTACATTTCACTTTAGAGAGCACAAAATACATTACAATCATTTTTTTTCAGGAATCTTGTATCAACCTTATCATATGGCCAATATTATTCCTAGAATAAGAAAGGTGTAAGGGAGAAGGAATCATACTTCACCTCTGAATACTTAGTAAATTTGAGACTGGATAAAAATTCAGTCAAGGAATTTTAAGTATTGTACCATGCCAGTTCTCAGCACTGAGAGAGTGAAGCCCCAGCCTATCTTCTGATGTTGGTAATAACCCTGGGATTTCCCCTTCAGTATAGTTATTCAGAGTGGAACCATTTTTGAACTGGAATCTTTATTTCCAGTTTATATCCCACATAGATCCTGTCCAGACAGGACTGACTTCCTGTTCTTCAGGTTTGGTGATATAACACACATCCAGGAAAAGGAAGGTGCCTCCATCAAGGGCTGAATTTAGGAATCTTGTAGTTTAAAGCTGGTTAAGTCTGCCCAAGGCATGGTATAGTCTTCAAGACTAGGGACGAGTTTGTTTGTTTGTTTAATTGATTGATTTTTATTTTAGCTTTCATTAAGGAGCTGAATGACAGCATTTGTAATCCTTCCTCCTATTTTCCCTACAGCAACAGCAAATCTATAAGGTTAGTTGGGCTGATATGTGAATAACTGGGGCAAATTCATCCAATGAGCTTCCATGGCTGAGGGTGAACAAGAATTGAGTCTTCCTGCTAGTCCACTATAGCATACTAACTCCTCATTAAAATGCAAAGCATTAGCACCCACAATTGGTAAATTGGCTTGCCCTGTAGCTTTTTGGAACTATATTTCAACCCATGCTTGATCAACCCATGCTTGATCAACCCATGCTTGAACCCGCTAAAGTCACAATTGACTTTAGTGTATCTGGACTAAATAAAGTAATATAGGCAGTCCTTCACTTATAACCAGTCACAATGGCACTGAAAAAAGTGACTTATAACCAATCCTCACTCTTATGACTGTCACAGTATCCCCAGGCTCACATGATCAAAATTTGAGCGTTTGTCAACGGGCATGTGTTTATCCTGGGATCATGTGATCACCACTTGCAACCTTCTCAGATGGCTTCAAAGAAGCAAAGACAATTTGGGGGAGGGATTTTCTTAATGACTGCATGATTCACTCAACAACTGCAGTGTTTTACTTAACAGCTGTGGCAAAAAAGAAGTAAAATTGGGCATGATTCAAATAACAACCGCTTTGTTTAGCAATGGAAATTCTGGTCCCAGCTGTGCTCATAAGTGGAGGACTGCCTGTATTTGAACAAATGTGGGCAGTGGGGGACAGAACCACCTTATGGCCTCTCTTTTATTGTATACATATAGAGGTTAGATAAAGCAGTACTCTTGGTCTCATAAGACAAATTTCTTTGGAAGCAACCAGCAGCTTCATAATCAATTGCACGATACCAGTAGTGTGGTCAGCCCTGTTTACAGAAGCATGTGTGTTATGCTTTGACCATAAATAATACAGTTGCCTTCTGATTGCAGTTTTCTTTCAGGGACTATATTTGAAATAGCCTGGGAGTGCAGGAGAACTGGCCTTCCCAGGATCCTGCAAGTACTTGAGGCAAACCTTTAGGTGCCAGCTCCTTTTGTAACTAGTTTTTTGTCTGAACATGTAATGTCAAGCTTTATGGCAACCTCAGATGTTTCGGGTTCCTCTGACTCACTCCTTGCAAAACCCTTAATCTGTACAGGTGTCTCCTGGATTACTAGCTGTGGATTTTTGCGTCATCTCCGCAAGAGAAGAAGAAAATTGATTAGGCATCAATATTTCGTCTTTCCCATGACTCTTTTTCACTGAAATTCTTTGTGCCACAATAATAGAGAGCTGCAAAACAAAGGACTCAGACATGCACCCTTTCAATATCGCGGGCAGTTTCATCTTGGCAGCTTTGCCTACTAGGACTACATAGGCTGCTATCTTATTCCATAAAGCCTGAGCTCCAGTAGCCAACTACCAATGCGCTAAATCTTTCATAGTGGCCACTCATTTTTTTCTGACTAGAGCTATATGGAGGAATTTTAAGACAGCTTTCCTTAGCTGGGAGATTACCAAATGTGTTGGCTTAAAACTATAATCCTCAACTAGACATTGTATGTTCTTTGTGAAGAGGCTTTGGTTCAAAACATCTAGAGTTCTTCAACCCAAGAGTGAAGTTTAATTTGGTTGGTATCAAATTATAATCACTCTTGGTTTTTTGCTCCTCCCTCAAAATGATAAGAAAATGTTTGCTAAATTCTCATGAATTTGTTTTAATTCCAAAATGGCCAANATGGCAACCCCTGAGATATTGGAACACTGCTATCATGTCCCCCCTCGTCCTTCTCTTCATTAAACTAGACATACCCAATTCCAGCAGCCGTTCCTTATATGCTTTAGCCTCCAGTCCCCTAATCATCTTTGTTGCTCTTCTCTGCACTCTTTCTAAAGTCTCAACATCTTTTTTACATCGCGGTGACCAAAACTGGATTCGCGGTGACCAAAACTGGACTGTCACAGTATCCCCGGGCTCACATGATCAAAATTTGAGTGTTTGTCAACGGGCATGTGTTTATCCTGGGATCATGTGATCACCACTTGCAACCTTCTCAGATGGCTTCAAAGAAGCAAAGACAATTTGGGGGGGATTTTCTTAATGACTGCATGATTCACTCAACAACTGCAGTGTTTTACTTAACAGCTGTGGCAAAAAAGAAGTAAAATTGGGCATGATTCAAATAACAACCGCTTTGTTTAGCAATGGAAATTCTGGTCCCAGCTGTGCTCATAAGTGGAGGACTGCCTGTATTTGAACAAATGTGGGCAATGGGGGGCAGAACCACCTTATGGCCTCTCTTTTATTGTATACATATAGAGGTTAGATAAAGCAGTACTCTTGGTCTCATAAGACAAATTTCTTTGGAAGCAACCAGCAGCTTCATAATCAATTGCACGATACCAGTAGTGTGGTCAGCCCTGTTTACAGAAGCATGTGTGTTATGCTTTGACCATAAATAATACAGTTGCCTTCTGACTGCAGTTTTCTTTCAGGGACTATATTTGAAATAGCCTGGGAGTGCAGGAGAACTGGCCTTCCCAGGATCCTGCAAGTACTTGAGGCAAACCTTTAGGTGCCAGCTCCTTTTGTAACTAGTTTTTTGTCTGAACATGTAATGTCAAGCTTTATGGCAACCTCAGATGTTTCGGGTTCCTCTGACTCACTCCTTGCAAAACCCTTAATCTGTACAGGTGTCTCCTGGATTACTAGCTGTGGATTTTTGCGTCATCTCCGCAAGAGAAGAAGAAAATTGATTAGGCATCAATATTTCGTCTTTCCCATGACTCTTTTTCACTGAAATTCTTTGTGTAACAATAATAGAGAGCTGCAAAACAAAGGACTCAGACATGCACCCTTTCAATATCGCGGGCAGTTTCATCTTGGCAGCTTTGCCTACTAGGACTACATAGGCTGCTATCTTATTCCATAAAGCCTGAGCTCCAGTAGCCAACTACCAATGCGCTAAATCTTTCATAGTGGCCACTCATTTTTTTCTGACTAGAGCTATATGGAGGAATTTTAAGACAGCTTTCCTTAGCTGGGAGATTACCAAATGTGTTGGCTTAAAATATATTAGGAGTTGATCTGTAACATACAAGAAACACTTCTCCGAAACCAAGTTTTGTAGATCTCAAGAAGTTGGGTTCTCACTTCAAATTAAACCAACCATAGTTTAATATTAGTGAGAACCAAAAAACGAGGAGGGAGTTTTACTATTCTTTTACAAACGATTTAAGAGTACTTAAACAAAATTAAGGTTTTACCGGTTGGGATATTTGTGAGAGTTTGGTCTTTCATTGTACAGTCATCCATCCAACAGTGCCTAGTCTCCCTGGATTTCATTATTCCACAATGAAATTCTATCTATAGGGCTGCTTCAGATCAGAAAACAGGGGCAGACAGTAGCAGCCATCACATACAAGAAAGTAAACTTTGAAATACTACCCAAATAGATTTTGTTTCCAGAAACAATAATAGGCAAAGTAGTTTCTTTACCATTGTGCCACCTGCTAATTTTCCCTTAAAAGTTTCAAAATGCACAAATGGATTAGTGACAAGAAAGTAACTGCGGTGAAGATTCGTACTGGCAGAAAATGGGCAGGGTTAAAAATAATTGCAATGCTCTCTATTTGGTGTCTGCTTTCTTCTAGGCTTAAAAATAGTTGTACTTTGTTTTGTCTGCATGGCTGGTTTCACGGAAGATTTTGGGCATTTTCACACTATCACTTCCCAATTCTCCAAAGTGTTCGTAAATGACCTGCGAGTCAGTGTGGCTTGAAAAGCTGAAAACATCATGAACTTGCCAGCGGTCCTTATAGTAGTAGTCCTATAGGAAGATACAAAATGTGTTATTCTGCTGTGTTATCCAATCCCGGGCTACTATGGATCAGAAAGAACCCAAAATTTCTGCACCTCTTTGCTCACTGTGAAAAAAGGAAATATAATAAATGTTAAACATTTTTCCTAATATACCCATGTTGTTGTGAAAGGAAACTTTGTTGGTCTGAGGGAAAAAAAGAATAATTTAAAAAAAGAAAGCAATGCTGGCCATGTCAACATTATTGCAACATCATTAGTTTGTCAATCAGTATCTTTAATATTTTCCTAAAATCTCTAATCATGATTGCATGATAAGGTGGGGGAAAGAGGCAGATAAGTTCTAAGCAATAACACCGGCTCCGTGAATTCTACCTTAAAATAAAACCATGCTTGTTCATGACTCTTTTTACTATCTATATGACCTTCCACTTCTTCCCACTTGCACACTATGGCTTAGGGAGAAGCAAAGTAGGAGAGTCATCCTGCAAATTCTGAGCTGTTGCTTTGTATTATTATATTTTTATTTCTATGCTCTCTTTTTTTGAGTGATTGTGTTGAAAAACAATGGCTTACTTCAGTCCAAAAGGTGGGAGGCAAAGAAAGATCCCACCAATGGAAGAACAGATTGCTAATCAGCTTCAATGTTGCAAAAAAAAAAAACCAACAACCCACAACTATCACAAAAAGATTTATCTGTTTTCAAATAAGGAAAACAAGGGTTCAGATCTTCAAACCAAGTTAACATGATTTTCAACTAGCGCTCATCCCTATAGGAAGGTGCTTTTCATGGATACATTTGCACAAACAAGTGAAAATTCTCTAAATAATAAAACTTTGAATTTTTTTTTCATAATTTACTGTATTATGCAGATAAGCCTGTTTCATTAGTTTATAATTCAATGTATTAAATGAATGCAGAAAATGTATTAATTCAGAAACCAAGAGGAGGAAGGAAAGAATCAAAATCACTAGCTCTAGTCAAAGATAAGATATAAGTGCTGAGCAAGGCCAGCACTAAAAGACTACTATAATGTTTCAAGCTACAAAGACCAGAAGAGTATATGTTGCTTGTGGATCCTGTAAGTAAGAGTTGAGAGGCTATTATGGCACCTGTCCTCTGCATCCCCTTGGAGATGTACATGAACCTTCCCTTACTGATCTTCAAAATAGCACTAATAACATGACACTTTCTCCCTACATGCCTTTGATTAGGGTGATTGGATGGGGTTCCTTTGTCAGTTTTTATCTCTATTGGTTGGAGAGAGAGGTGGTGGATAACCCTTTCTTTGGGTGTGTTTCTTCCCTCCTCTTTTTATGTTAAGCCACTCAGAATCATTGAAGTTGGGTAGCCTAACCTAGAAATTTGAATTTTTTTAAAAAAATCAGACTTTGTAAAATGCACAGTTTCTGATATTCAAGGATACACTTTCCTCTATAGAGAAACTCTGTTTACTGTCATAGTTTTGCTCTAAGGACCGGTTGGGTTCTAATCTTTTGGGGGTTTTTACTTGAGATGTATAAAACAAGCAATGACATTATTCCGCCCAGTTGCTTTAGAGCAATTAAATATCAAATTGATGGGTGCTTAATCTAACTATTCAGTATAACTTATTCCCTCATATTAGGTTACAGAACTAAGCTGAATTGATGTAAGAAGAAACAAAAGCTATGCAAAATTGGATATCACAATCCTTGCCTAAAGTTTTCTTTTTCATATATTAGAAATACAGAATTCTTAGAATTAGAGATTAAGTGAGAGAGATGCATCTTAACCTGGTAATCTCTGAGCTATTGTGAAATTCAAAGACTTATTAAGCAATATGATTCCTTCCTTTCTTTTTTTAAATTACCTTCCTCTTTTATTGTGGTAGCATTGTGGTGGTAATAACTCAAAGGCTGTTTCCATACAAACAGACCTTACTTCTTTTAATTAGACCTGCCCTGAATCACAGGGTAGAGAGGGAGACAGTGGCAGGGTGTTCCATTTATATAGTCACCTAATGGAAATGCAACTGTCCTTGTCAGCTCAAAAGGTTAATGCCATAAGAGTTAACAAACTACAGGAAACTGTAATTGTTCATTGCAGAGAAAGAGAGAGACAGAAGTCATCCCTTTTACCCTGTCTTTTCAGCAACAATGATGCGTTGCATAGGAGTTTACACATACTATGAAAAGGGATAGAGCCATTTTTTAGAACCAAGCTGGCAGGAATAGCCAACACTCCAGAAGATAGGCTTAAGATACAGAAGGATCTTGACAGACCTGAACAGTGGGTGCTATTTAACAAAATGAAATTCAATGGTGAAAAAAGTAAGGTTCTACATTTAGGCAAAAAAACCCAAAATGCACAGGTACAGTATAGGTCAGTGGTGGTGAACCTATGGCACGCGTGCCAGAAGCGGCACTCAGAGCCCTCTCTGTGGGCACGCACGCTGTTGCCCCAGCAGAGTTCGCCAGAGTAGCGAGCACGTGGCGTTTGGAAGCAACAGGGCAGGAAGTGAGCGAGCAAGTGGGGTTGGCCCCCTGGGGATGCCACGCTCACCCAATCTGCCGTGACCACTGCAGCCATGCCCACCCAGTGGGCCACGCCCGCGACCCCTCCTGAGGGCACCACAATGCTGATGCAACCCTGGCACTTTGCGATAAATAAGTGGGTTTTGGGTTGCAGTTTGGGCACTCGGTCTCTAAAAGGTTCGCCATCACTGGTATAGGTGGTATCTGGCTCAATTGTAGTAATTGTGAGAGGGATCTTGGAATCCTAGTGGACAATCATTTAATAAGAGCCAGCAGTGTGCTGAAATTGCCAAAAAAAAGTCAACACAGTTCCAGGTTGCATAAACAGAGGGATAGAAGTAAGATCATGTGACGTGTTAATACCACTCTATAATGCCTTGGTAAGACCATACTTGGAATACTGCATCCAGTTTTAGTCTCCACGTTGTAAAAAAGATGTTGAGATTCTAGAAAAAGTGAAGAGAAGAGCAACAAAGATGATTAGGAGACTGGAGGCTAAAACATATAAAGAATGGTTGCTGGAACAGGATATGTCTAGTTTAATGAAAAGAAGGACTAGGGGTGACATGATAGCAATGTTCCAATATCTCAGGTGTTGCCACAAAGAAGAAGGGGTCAACTTATTCTCCAAAACACTTGAAGGCAGAACAAGAAGCAGTGGGTGGAAACTAATCAAGAAAAGAAGCAACCTAGAACTAAGGAAACATTTCCTGACAGTTAGAACAATTAATCAGTGGAACAATGGAAGGTGTGAATGCTCCAACATTGGAAGTTTTTAAGAAGAAATTGGACAACCATTTGTCTGAAATGTTATAGGGTTTCCTGCCTGAGCAGGGGGTTGGACTAGAAGACCTCCAAGATCCCTTCCAACTCTGTCATTTTATTCTATTGATTCCTTCCAAATCTGCAAATAGAAACTTAGGAAATTAAAATGTGTATTGAAATGACACCTCCTTGAAATTTCTAAAGATTTAGAACAACCTAAGGCTGCAGTTTGTATAGAGTCCCTGAAATCCTTAGAAGATGCTTTGTGGTTGGGGAATTCTTTGATTTCTTATTTGGGAGACAGAATGATGGGTCTCAAATTCCAAAGCCCCATAATTCATTTTGGCCTTTTCTGTGCAGTGAATAATTCACTGAGGTAGCAGTTTGGATGTAGGAGAGGAAAGAAGCACAGGTAAGCACATATTGATCCAGAATGAGAATCATTGCCATTGCTGCTGCTATAATACAGCTCCATAGGTTATATAGATAAATAACATAGCCTTATAAATTTTAAACTCCTCAAGTCCTGCTGTGCTGCCTTATTATGGCAGGGGGTTTCCTGGCAGGAAAGAGCAAAGAATGCCAGGAGTGTACACCAAGAGGATGTCCTCCCAACAGGGTCACCCAAGGTGTGAAGATCATTCCAGATGCCCAGCTAAAGCAAGCAGGCACCTATAATGGATAACAACAATATTGGACAACAATCATTTTAGTGACAACAGCAAAATGTATTTTCATACTGTGTGGGAGAAGGCAATGGTAAACCATTCCTGTATTTGTCATGACATTAAAGCCTTTGGGAGACCTAGTTGCCATGCAGGAAAAGAGAATCTGAAGAGACAGAATTACTGTGGAAATACAGTATGTAAAAGAAACATGATCATGGGAAACCCCAGCAGAGTGAAACATTGCGCAGTGTGGAATGGATGGATCATAAAGATCATAGACTGTTCTGATGCAAGTTCCAAGTCAACTAAAGCAGAAGAATACAAATAAATTGCCAACCAATCTGGAGACTGACACAGTGGTCAGTCGATTGGAAGAGGTCGATCTACAGTACATACGAATACCAAAGAAAGAGATTTCACACAGTGCACAAACTATTTTACAATAACCTTACATTCACATGCTAGCAAAATAATCCTTGGGAACATCCAACACAGAGTAGAGCACTGCATAGAAAAGGAAATTCTAGATGTTCAAGCTGGTTTTAGAAAAAGTTAAAGAACAAGATATATTATTGCACCATGGTTAATTGAAAAAGTCAAAGAATGCCAAAAATAGATCAATATGCACTTCATTGATTATGGAAAGGCCTTGATGTTTGAAAGAGTGCAAGAAAAGACAAGGGCAACTAGCAGCCAAGTGATTGGCATAACATCAGAGGACCTGAAGGGGTCCTCTGGGGACATATTCCTTTGAAGAAAGTCTGATTATATGGTTGCTAAGAGCCAACATTGACTTGACTAGTGTAAACTCAATCAATAGATTTTAAATTAAAACTTTCAAATATTTCTACTCAGTATAATTTTATGTCAAAAATTGTTAAAGAATCATTAACCCTTTTCAATTATCACCCTGTCCTAAATGGACAGCACTTTAGACTGAAAAGCCAAAAATTAGTGAAAAATACAAAAATAGTCACAGTTTCAATGAAGATAAGAACTATTAAATGTAAGACAAAAAATAATACAGTGCCAAATAGTGAATTGTTTTAATGAATTAATACTACTAAAGATGTTAGTAGAAGTTAGATGAGATTTAAGAGGCATCCCTATTTACTCATATAATAAACCAACTTTTATCTATGAATTGGGAATTACCAATTCACTATACGGCCTATCATGATTTCTTAACAATATGTAGTATATTTATTTCACACTTTTAATATTTTAGTAATTCTTTTCTAGTTAATACCATTACATATAGAGATAACAGCATGTTTATTTTTGCTCATGATTCATAAGCATATATTGACAGTATAATGTTACTATAATATACCATTTGCATTCCAATTGCATTAAAAATTAACTACAGTGAATGCGTTATGAGACATTTGTGCATACTTTTGTTTTAGCTTCATTTACAGAACTAAATTATTGTTTAAAAATACCTGATATTTCATGCTTTGGAGGTGGCGGACCAAATTACTCTCAAAACCCTAGAATCATTCCTGGAGAAGGTCTCAAGAGTCTCTTCAGAAGTTGCTAACGAGATGTAATATTTTAATATAAAGAATTGAAACAATATTAAATACATGGAGAATAATCATGGCAATCATATTTAATTTGTTTACTTCAATTTTAAGTACATTAAGAGATGGTTTTGCCTCGACCCCACACATTTTCTCCTACTTTTTTATAACAGAGCCTCTTCCATACTACTCAAAAGGTAGGATTAAAAAAAGGTTGCTGACATCTTATTTAGGAATATATGCAACCTGTGGAGGGGGGAACCCTGGTACTGTTCTCATGTTCAATATCCTTATTATATTTCAAGCGTGAAGATGAAAACACTAGCATTACTTGGCTAAGATGCCAAGACAAGATAATCTAATCATCTGCTGAGACACAAGTGAGCTTCCTGCCAGTGTGAAAACAGACTGCTGGGCTATCAGGCCCATGGGTCCAATCCAGCAGAACACTGCTTATGTTCTTAGTATTTTTATTAAATACTTAGTTTTTTCCCCAGGAAATTAAATGTGGTATTCTACTTAGGTACTTTCAAGAAAGTTGATGTGTGTGTTATCACACACAGTATATACATATACAATTTATATGAATTTAATGGCTTAAACTAACTAATCAGTCTTTTGGCTACAACCTTAGGTGCTCTGTTCACTGTACTTTATTGGGAGGAATTTTTTTTATGTTAATTTAGCTGGAAGATTTCCTATGCAAGCCCCGGTTGTAACCATGAAGGTAAATTGGGATTTGCACGGGTATGATACTTTAAAGTAATGAAGAAAATAACTATACAGTTTTGTGACTGGCTAAGCCTTTCTCTTCCTGTGTGCTTAAATCCTGCTGAGTTTATTGAGATTTCTATCTAAGTAAATAAGCTGTGTTTACACCATAAAATACCAATCTGGAGAAGAATTAAGATCTTTTTTAGCTACAGTATTTCTTATCTTTAATTACACTGTTCCAATGGCAGATGCATTAAATTTTCTTGTAGTCTTGTGATGCTCAGATACCAAAGCATTCAAGCAAAGAATAGGACGTGAATGGAATTTCAAGTGAGCAAGCTGCTAGTGTGTGTGTGTGTGTGTGTGTGTGTGTGTGTGTGTGTGTGTGTGTGTGTGTTGGGAAAGGAGGGGAAAGGAGAGTTGAAAACTGACCGGCCTTGATTTGATGGTTTCAGTTGGTTGGTTTTGTTTTTTTTTTAAAAAAAGGACATTCTGGGAGAGATATTGGCTTGAGATATCTGCTAGAATAATTCATTTAACTTCTGAAGTTCTTGGAGAAAACAAAAGATAGTTTTAGTTATGCTGCGAAGATGCAATATATCTATATTAGTGTTGTATAGATAAGGCTTTCCGGATACCATATGTCTGTTTCCTATGCTACGATAACAGAAAATGAGGTGTTACTTTATCTTCTTTTTAACTCTAGTCTTTTTGTGTAATTTTGATTGATCATTTTATCTTACTTCACGGTGGCATAGTGAAACAGCTACAATTTTAAGACTATAGATGCTAGCTTCTAGATCAGTGGTTCTCAACCTTCCTAATGCCGCGACCCTTTAATACAGTTCCTCATGTTGTGGTGACCCCCAACCATAAAATTAGTAGTCTGCAACTTACGACCGCAACTGAGCCCAACATTTCTGTTGCTAAGCAAGGCAGTTGTTAAGTGAGTTGCACCCATTTTACGACCTTTCTTGCTGCAGTTGTTAAGTGAATCACTGCAGTTATTAAGTTAGGAACACAGTTGTTAAATGAATCTGGCTTCCCCAAACTGAAACGAACAGTTTTCTAACGATTTTTATTAGTGTACTGGGACCCTGTGAGCAACCGTCATAAATACAGGCCAGTTGCCAAGCATCCACATTTTGATCACATGACCAATTGAAGGAAAAGCAGCAAGAGAATGGAAGAAAGGAAAAGGGTTATAAATAAAAAATCAGAACCCCTGTAACATTTTGTGGATGAAGCAAGGGGTTACGTGGCTACTTTTTCATGGAAGTTTCCCAAAACAGAAGGATACAACTTTACAGCTGTCCCAGATTCCAGCTATTTCATTCCCTCCTTCCAACATTTTCACCTTCCACTGAGCGTACTTGATTCTCATCTAAATGTTTTCTGACAAGTCCCTCTCTCAATGCATTTCCTTTTTCCTAACAATTTCTGGAAGTGGAGTATACACTTCCCCAATCGGAGCCTCGCCTTTGGATCCCGACCAGGCGGGAGGCAGAATAAAAGGAAGCCGTTTAAAGGCGGGAGGAGGGAAAATCCCGAGGTTGGCTTGCTCCCGATTCACGACAAAAAAGGCGAAGGGAAGCTCGCAATTCGGGCTGGCTTTCTCACCCGCGCCAACTCCCTTCTCTTTGCTTGCAGCCGGGCGATTCTGAGTTTAAGTGCAGCTCCTAGCAACCCCAAGGAAAATCCTACGGATGGGGGTGGGGAGACTCAATTAAGGTGCTTGCAACCCTCCCACGCAAGGGCAGAGACCAACCCCACGAATGGCCAGCTTGGCTCATGCCCGCGCAAAGCAGCAACTCCGATCTAGACCAGGGGGTTCAACAGAAAGGAGGCGAGTGAGTGAACAAAAGGGAGGGAATCAAAATACAAAAGTAACCCACCCCCACGGCAAAGCCCTCCGGCGTGCTGATTCCACAGCTACAACCCTTTCTTCCCTCCCTCCCTCCTTCCTCCTCCTCCTCCTGCCTCACTCCCCCTCAACTCCCCACCAGCCTGTCTCCCCTCTTCGAGTGAAGCGCGAGCGACTGCATGCAAGCGTGATCTGGAGCAGCTCCGCCGGCTTCACAGATTCCCCGGGAAGATACGTCACGGACGCCAATCTCCGGGCCGCGGCTTTTGATTGGTGAAAAGGCTGGGAGAAGGCGGGCTGAGTCGTTGGCTCTTGCTAGCTCTACCTGAGAGGCGGGGAGTTGCTCCTTTGATGCTTTAAGTCTTACCATTCTCTGTGTTGTTTTTATCCGCCTGGAGATGGATAGAGGAGCGGTGTCTCAGTTCCTAAGACCATCGGAAATATGTGTTTTCCGATGGTCTTAGGCGACCCCTGTGAAAAGGTCGTTCGACCCCCAAAGGGGTCGTGACCCACAGGTTGAGAACCGCTGTTCTAGATGATGGCATTGGCTGAGTCCCCATTGGAAAAAAAATGTATTCAATGAATTATACGATTTATCAGTCAAGTTACATTTATTTGCATATGCATTGAACCACCCTGTATAAAAATATTTAATAATTTTTAAATGATACAAGGATTCTTTTTTTCTGTCAAATTACATATATTTGTCACTGCCTGGATTTTGACAACCTCAATTTTTGAAGCCCATAACATCTAAAATAACTCTAGCATGTTCGTTCATATTTCATGGCTGCCAAAAATGATCTCATGAGCATTAGATATTTTTCCTCCTTCACTCTATCATGTTCATAGGTTAAGAACAAGGAATTGGTACCAATCTGTGAGATTCAGGAAGATTACAACCTGAATATACAAAGTATTAATAGCTTAGTTATTAGTTTTATAATAGCAGTGGAGATAACTTGTTATGGTTACAAATAGATTAGATCATTAAAAACAATTGCTTTTGGAGCCAGGATACCAAAGTCATCGTAACTTAGTGGAATTGAGATATGCTGTTTATTCTGAGGCTCATTTGGTTTTGTACATTGTATTATAATAAAAGAAGGAAAAAAATATAGGAGCTAAAATGCTGAAGATAATCTTTGTTCTTAAGAGAATAATGGTTAACAATGATCTCATTTCTTCTGGCTCTGTTTCCTGTATTTTGGTTGGAAAAAATCTTACGCCTGTAAAGTTCTGGAACAGATAGACAGTCTTCATGTATAAGAGTATATATGCTAGCTTTTCCCTGATTAATATAAAGATATTAAATTGGTGCCAGTTATTTTGATTGACGTGCATGTGATTGACGTGCATGTGAAGCTTCGGCATATACAACTATTTTGCTGATTCCATCCCAAGTCAACTACTGGTAGAAAGCCTGTTTTGTTTGTCTGCTGCCATACTTTTAGAGTTAACGTTTGGAGATATGCCTTTTTTCTTTTGTTAATATTCTAAATAAGTTACATTTCAGTGAAAATAGTTGTGTGGTCCTTAATAATCCAGGTATGAGTGTACCAATGAAGGAGAATGTAGTTATGACTATGAGTGTAGTTACAAACAAGTATAGATACTACAATAGCTGAAGAAGGGGCATTGAGATAGAACTGGAAAAAATAGGGAAATATAAAGTTGCATTACCTGGAACTGTGCATATATTTTAACTATATTTGCATTTGTCCTAAATACTTGGGAAGTATCCAATAGTCAAAAGTACCAATGCAGTCAGATTTAGTAGTCTCTACGTTACTACTCATCACCATCATCAAATGCATGGGTTTAACCTTTAGTGTGTTACATCAAGCCCCTGTTCTGAAGGATGTATCCCAGCATGAAGTGAGACAAGTTGGCTGATTGAGAATGGACTTAGTTTGATATTCTCATCAAGTGGCAGCCTGAGTGATGTGGCTAAACCTGTCTGGTAGTTTTATAGCTGAGTCAGAAAGCAGCAGGCTAGAGGCATCTCTAAGCTTTGTGATGATTTATGCAATACATGGTGAGGCTTTGCTCTCAAAAAGTGAGTGCTGGATAATCAAACTAGCAATTATGTAATTGAAGCCAAGATTACAGGAAAAGACTTTTCCATAAAGAAGAGAAGGATATTATTTTCATATTCAGAGGAGACCCATGTTTCTAAAGAAAACAGAAAGAAAGGCATAAACTCTGCATAACTTATATTTTCTTAATAGAGGTGTCTTTTAAAGCATGTGTCCTCATCCACATGAAAATCAAACTGTTCACTTACAGTGAATGTTCTCAGAAGCATAAAAAAAACCCTCTGTAGAATGTAATACTAAGCATAACATTCTTCCTCCTGAAAAATGTCGAGCTTTCTTTTCTTTCTCTGCTCTTCATTTCATTACAAAGAACAAGTTTTTACTTGTGTTTGCTGATTCAGAACTAAGACTGCTGCCTGAACAGGATTTCCAGTGGTCAAAACTAAAGTTTTGTAGACACTTCCTTGCTAGTTCCTTGCTCCATAGTACATGAGAGCAAAATGAAATTATGCACTTTGGACAGCTGAATTCAACATTTCTTTACATAATACATTTTTTTTAAAAAAAGCTCGGAATACAAATATGTATAAAAGCAAGAATTTTTGTCTGATGAATTTTCAAGCAGTGAGATGTTAGACTTAAATTTCCCTGAGTGCATGGACACAAGGTTCTGCAAATCCTTTAACTCAAATGCCTTGCATGCACATTCACATGAGACTGCGAGGTTTTGAAGCAACCATGTGAATCTGGGAAAAGATGTAGCTTCAGATTCCAATTTGAGAAGCTTTGTATACATTTCCTTCTATTCTGAAGCACCTCTTTCAAAGGATTTGTGCGCCCTAATGTATAGTTAGCCACCTTGTGTCTGCCCTTCGAAGGCCTTTAACTTTCCATTTGCTTGTTCTTTGCCTGCCAGCTGTAATTACAGCAGTGGTTGCCAGTTTCCACATATACAAGTCCTGATTCATACTAGTATCTCATGAAGTGTAAATTGGCCTCTGTGGCTTCTTTGTAGAAACGGTCTTTATACCTGTAGAAATCTTGTGATAAACAGCCTTTCCTCATTGTGATTCTGCCTAAAAAATGAACATGTCCAAAAATATTTCCCATGACTGCTATATTCTGAATCACCTGGGTAAAGAGGCATTATATTGGATTAGTATTGTTTTGAAGAAAACATCTTAATGCAACATTTCCCAGACTGGTGCCACCCTGCTATGGGTTGGATTATTTCAAGGGCCCTGATATAAGGAAGGCTACTTGCCTATAGAAAGCACGAAGGAAAAATGTTTTCTGGGCCTCCTCTGCTGGTATACTGTATAGAAATGCTACAAACTTCATATAAGTTTTTTTTTAATATACAGAGAGAGATTTCTTCTGCCATAGTTATTTCATGTAACTTATTCTTTCTTTGAGTTAACTGAGAACGTCATATCTAGGATGCACTCAGAGTGTCTTCAGACATTAGAGAAGAAAAAACAGTGCTCCAGGACAGGACCACTTGCATTCTTGTTTCCTCTTAGATTTGAGATGATCAACTGAAGAACCTCAAATGGGTCATTGGTATGGACCTAAGAAATGTCCCTTCTGCTCTTGCCTGACTTCCTTCTCACTATATGTACGTGTCCACTGAGTAACAAAAATACTGCACGTGTGGGACACTCTCTGCACACATCATCTGTCCTTTAGAGTGTGGATCTCTCTTCTCTTCCATCCACCTTTGTACTTCTTTCATGACCTCTGTGGTTACATCTATAAAGCCCATCTTGGAAAAGATGCATGTGCCTAAATCATCATTTAACAGGTTTAATGGTTTGTTTCAAACACTGCCTTATTCAATTGAGAGAGAAAGTAAAGTACCGTATATGTTTTAAATCTACTTTCATTACCAGGCCTCAACCCCATCCTCATTTTTCTCTCCATTTCCCCCCATTCTATTAATTGTGCTTGCTAAATCTGTTTTTTAAATAAAATGCCACTTTCTGGCCCGAATTTAAAAGAGAAAGTCATATCACAAGGCGTATCTTAAGATAGAAATGTTGTCCCTTAAAATGTTTGTCCAGTCCAAAGTTCCTTTGGAACTAAGATATATTGTTGATTGTGGGCTCTTTTTGTTTTGATGAGCTCAAATGCAGTTGCTGACTGAAGGACAGAAAAATCCAGAGCAATGTAGTTGATGCTATCACAGGAAAAATAAAACCAAATAATTATTTTTCCTAAGAACGATGGGATAAAACTAAAACGTTTTTTGTCTTGCTTTTGTATAAATAATTACATGGGTTTTTAATTCGCCACTACATTGTTGACTTTGGATCCTGTCAGGAATAAATATATCAAAACCTAAAGCTGAGGAAGAGGGATTGACTAATATGGAACCCATTAGGTCACTCACAGTTCATTTTCTTACAGTAGAGATAGGACATGCAAAAGTGAGACACTGTCTGTCTCATTGTAAAGGCAAAGGTTAGAGATGTTCTGGGTCCACCTGTTCTACGAGGGGAATAACCAGTTCCTCAGTTGACTAATTATATATGTTTATGTTATATATGTTTCCCATTTTCGGAGGATTTTAATAAGGCTGTCAAGTGAGCATCTCCAGGGGCAATGTACAACTTCTCAAGTCTTTCTAGCAAGACATCTTGTGGCAGTAGTAGTCTCAAGGGCAATAATGAATACAGACTGAGTAACTAACCCCAGGCACCTACAGTGTTTATCAACAAGACTCTCATTGCTTTATGCTATTTCCCAAGTCCACACAGCAAAACATCAAATTAGTCCAGAAGGCCATTATTCAGGTAATCAAACAGGTCACATGATAATATATTTTTCTAGCTCATGCTTTGTATCTTTTATTGCTCTCAAAAAGATCAAAGAATGATGCATTATCCTGCACCTGAACTGGATGAACTTTCAGATCAGAAAGGAAAATCCTGAGCTCCATCTTCAGTTTTATACCTCACCCACATTTAGAAATAAATCCTCTGCGTCTCATCGTAACAACAAAACATAATAATACCAAAGAACATATAAAATCACATAAGACATATGCACTTTTTAAAAAAAAATAAAAATCTGGTATTATGCCCCACCTCACCTTTCAACAGAGGCAGATAATGCTGGGTGCAAACAAGCATCCAAGGGAGGTCATTTCATCAATTCATCTATATCACAAGAAGTGATGTGTCCTAGCCATATAGGGTGAACCTGACTAAGAAAACCAATGCCATATAGGTCTAAAACTATTTTTATTAAAACAGCTGTAGTAACAGAATCTTGTGTCCTGTATCTCTTACTTTACAGCAGGGTCTTCAAACTTGGCCCTTTTATGACTTGTGGCCTTCAACTCCTAGAATTCGTCAGCCAGGCACGCTGGCTGAGGAATTCTGGGAGTTGAAGTCCACAAGTCATAAAAGGGCCAAGTTTGAAGAGCCCTGCTTTACAGTATCTTTGTGTGAATTAGGGAGGGTCTGATCTGAGGCATTTTCTCAAGTTAGTTTCTTAGAATGGGCTTGAGACATGCTTGTCTAATCATAACCTTGGTAACAGATCTTACCAATAGAAGGCCATTTTCTCTATTGTCCACACAATGTCCCAAGTTTCAGTTCCCCTAACCCCCTGAGAATAAGGAATAAATAGCTGCTTCTCCCAACACAACTGGACTGATCAGACTAATTCTATCAGGGGGATGTGGTCCTGCAGGTATCCTGCAACTTGTTACAGGTAGTCCTTCACTTAACAACATTCATTTAGTGCAGTGTTTCTCAACCTTGACAATTTTAAGGCATGTGGACTTCAACTCCCAGAATTCCACAGCCAGCAATGCTGGCTGTGGAATTCTGGGAGTTGAAGTCCACATGCCTTAAAATTGTCAAGGTTGAGAAACACTGATTTAGTGTGCATTCAAAGTTATAATAGCGCTGAAAAAAATGACTTATGACTGTTTTTCATACTTACGACCACTGTAGCATTCTCATAGATAGGTGATCAAAATTCAGACTCATGGCAACTGCCTTGTATTTATGATGGCTGCTGTGTCCCAGAGTTCTGTGATCACCTTCTGACAAGCAAAATCAATGGGGAAGCCAGATTCACTTAACAATCATGTTTCTAACTTAATAGCTGTAATGATTCACTTAACTGTGGCAAGAAAGATTGTAAAATGTGGCAAAATTCACTTGAGAATTGTCTTGCTTGGTCTCAATTGTGCTTGTAAGTTGAAGATTACCTGTATATTGGATTGAGAGTTTCGCCTGAATTCAGTTCCCTTACCTCCTTCTTATTAAGGCTTGGTTACTAGTTTAAAAATTCAGTATTAGAGGCAAAATATCTAAGGTAGGGTGGGCAGAAAACACAGCTGGAAAGAAGAGAGCAGTGAGGCAAGAGAAGCTGGGACTGGGAAATTGAAAAACTAAGGAGGAGAGAAAGAAAATGACCAGAAATAAAATCTTGTGTCTGAGGACTACATCCATATCCATACTTTTGTTTTAATTACTGTATTTGTTGTGCTTTAAGTTTGGAAAATCTTTGCTTTGTGATTCATTTGCTAAACACGACTCTCTCTAGATGTGAAATACACCACACTTTGATTTCTGCTACAATGTTTATTCATGCCATGCTCAGCCAAGTACCAAATGATTACACACTGTTCAAATCCCTAGATAGCTTGGTCCTTAAATATTGTAGGAAATGCTGTCACGGAATTTCCATCACATGCCAGCATGTCTTGTGTTCTTGCTAGGAAGGTGAGTCAAATCCTCACACAAAGGAAATGAACAAAATGATCCTAGTTTTTGGTACAGGAAAGTGACTCTTATCTAAGTAATTACCAGAAATATTCCCTGCATTCTCCAAACAGCCCACTGAGAATGATGAATAAGAACTTTGTTATTGATTGGGTTGTGCTAAAATACACCAAGCCTACCATATCCATACTCTTTAGATCCCTGAATGTCACTGATGGCAGAAAATTATCACTATCCATTATTAGCAGACTGACTCTAGTAGCCATATCTAGGGTTGCAGTTGTTGATGATAAACTAATTTGTGTGAGTGAGACTCCAGCAAAGCAACCACAATTTATTCAGAACTAGTAAAGATAGAGTAGTACTCTCTGCCTTAACCAAGACTAGAAGATCTATGCTTTCATAGGCTATCTTCTCTATGAATCCTATGTTTATTTGCTTATTTGAAGAAATTTTTATTGTCATTTGTGCCTTCAAGTCAAATTTTGACTCATGGCAACTGTCCCTGCAGTTGTCTTGGCAAAGTTTTTAGAAATGGTTTGCCATTGCCTGCTTCTTCCTAGGAATGAGAGAAAGTGACTGGCTCAAAAGTACCCAACTGACTTCATGCCCAAGGCAGGACTAGAACTCTCAGTCTCCCAGGTTCTAACCTGATGCCTTAACTACACCAGACAGGCTTTACATTTCAGTGTTAAGGTTAGCCAAAATACTTCTTCAACCAAAACTTAGTGCAAAACTGCAAATTAAATCTTAATTAGTCTTTAACCTTCTAACATATATTTGAACTTTGAATTGTGAAGGAGAAATTTGGTACTGAGAGAAAAAGGATCATAATTCCAAGACTGGCCCTGGATCTGGTTCCTTATTATGAGAGGCAAATTTACTTCACCTATCTTGTGGAATTAACTGGTTCAAAGGAATTCATTGTAGACATGTTCGAGGGAATAGTGTGTGAGGTGTATCTCATACTGAATTGAAATTGTCTCTTACTCCAAATTGATCACCTTTGGTTTATTTTTTGGCGCCTATTTTTTCTAATTTGCAACAATGGGGATGCTTGGGGGCTCAGGCTTACACTGGAGGTTGCATTACTGAATATGATTGCGGAATAGTGAGGGAACTCTTATATTTCTGATTAAAGATCATTTTAGATAGGTGAAGCTCAAATATTGCTGGCCTACATCATGATATGTTTTGAGAAGTACTTGATGGATTTTAGGATTGTTTTCTCTCTCTCTCTCTCTCTCTCTCTCTCTCTCTCTCTCTCTCTCTCTCTCTCTCTCTCTCTCTCTCTCTCTCTCTCTCTCTCTCTCTCCTTCTTCCTCCTCCTTCTTCTTCTCCTTCTTCTCATTATTTATTTGTTTGGTGCATCTGCAGCAAGCTGCTTCTCCATGGCAGAACACAATTTCTTTTGGCCCCAAAATTACAATCTGAATTGACATGGCTCTTTTGATAAAATGTATAGTCTCCATCCTGGCAGTGATGTGATGACATTCGAAACAGTTATCTTCCAAACGGGAGATTTCAGGGGGAAAGGGGGAAACTATGACTGGAGTATCCAGAAAATACAGTTGATTGCAGCCATGTTACAGTAGCCCTGGCTGGGTGGCAGCTGTTCCTGGCTTCTGTAATTCTGTGACTCATTCTTCAATATCAATTCTCTCCAATGTTTGCCATTTTCTTCATTAAGAAAAACTCTGTTTACTTTCTTGGGATGTAATAGTGAGCCCGGAATAACCTTTCACTCCTCCTTTGTGTTCTGTTTCCTTGATTTGATGCATTTGTGAACAGAGCAAGGGATAGTCTTCATTTATCCAATTTTAGATCACTTAGACACTTCTTTAAAAAGGGAAAACCAGAAACATACTTCTTTCTTACGTCTACAAAAAAACTTAACCTTGCAACATATAAGTAGGGATTCTGTTCTTTCAGGGAAGTTTCAGCTTTCCTTGTAGCTCATTTTCAGATTGGGAAGAGGCAACCTCTGAGCATCTTAATGCCACAGAGAATATAATAAGCCTTCTTTGGCAACTGTTGATTGTGTTGTGTCTCGTTCTATCTTGAATAATCAAGTCACACAAAAAATGCAGAAGAAATGTGGCTGAATAAGAACCGAAAGGAAAAGAAGCACTGAATCATGCAGAGTTAGAAGAATAGGCAAGTTTGGAGCTCTAAGGAACTTTTCATTAATGTATAGCTCAGGGGTTATAGCTGGCTCAGGAATTCTGGGAGTTGAAGTCCACAAGTCATAAAAGAGCCAAGGTTGCCTACCCCTGGTATAGCCCATCAAACATTAGAGTTCCCACCTGCTAATTATCTCTGCTATATTCTCCTATATTCCTTAGTTGCTTATTGGTTAAAGCAAGAGTCCTTATTTATGTTCCTGGTATAGAATATAACTATTCTGTCACTATCTACAGTGGAGATAAGGTATTCTATCATTAGATGGATTTTTGTGTCATGCTGCTAAAAATATATTGTTATGAATACTTTTATCACTTTTTTTTCTGCTTTCCCCCCTGTTTGGAGAAAATTGAATGGGTTGTCTCAAAGAGGCAATACTATTGTTCATATGGAGAAGAAGATGGTTGCCTAATTTTTCACAGCATTAATATGAGAGAAAGACTTCAGGAGGGGAACCAGATTTTATAATGATAATTTCCCCTTCCCATACACACATACACAGATGATGCCTATGGAGATTCTCAGTCCTCCAGGTCATGAAGCTCTGAGAAGCTTCTTGGATGAGAAGCGAAACATCTTCAATGAAAAACAAGAAAGTCCAGTTGCCTTTTGAAAAAGCACCTTTGGGATACACAGACAATATTAGAGTGATCAGATGAAGTACTGTACTTATTTAGCAATTTTTGCAATGCATTCCTTTTTATTTCTCTCTGTTTAAAGGCATGGCCACTACAGTATTCAGCCACATATGGAAAACTGGTTTGCTTTAAAGGTGAATTAGCTGTGCTTTGGGACCACACTGCAGGATGGTTAAATTTTTCATAATCAATAACACTAATTGACACAACCTATGTTATAAAATAAACTCAGTTGTAACCAAATTGGTACATCTGATGACATTGTTCACTCAGTTATTCATTTTGGTTGAATTCTATTAAGGGAAATGGACCTAATGGACTTTATACAATTAATTCTAAATCACATTTCCGCCAGACACTACATCCACATCATTTTATTGCCAGTAACATGGATATATTTTTGCCCTTGCCTTCTTATATATTTTTTTTTATTTCCCAATCTAACCTATCACTCTGGGATTCCTTATTGCCCCCAACTGGTCAAAGATGATGACTAAGTAGTGCCACTTGGCTGGTCAAGTAAGTCCAATATAGTTTTAACGCTGCTTCTTCCCTGGGCAAATAAAATGGTACAATTCAGTTTTAGTTATTCACTGTGACGTTTACTATGACAGATGCAGGGAACAAAAGTAAAGATAATCCTCAGCTTACAACTGGTAACTTAGCAACCATTCAAAGTAATGGTGGACCACCCAGGGCTACTTAAGACCCAGATTTGAAGTTCCCACAACCATTCCTGGTCATGTGATCACATTTTGGGCACTTGATAACCAGCCTGCATTTACAGCCTTTTCGCAGTGTCCCATGGTCACATGACCATGCTTGACTATGGTTTTTTTTTGCCAGAACTGGTATTTACTTCCCATTTCCACAAAAACTGCCAGTTGCAGACAATGGATTTGCTTAAGGACTGCAATGTTTGCATAATGACCACCGCAGAAAAAAAAAATAATAAAATCAGACATGGTGGCCTACTTAACATCTGGCACAAGTTACAACATAATTCTGGGCTCATTTATGGTTTTTAGTCAAGGACTATCTGTTTCTTATTCTTTTGGCCAGTGGTATTTCAAGATGTGAAGAAATTGCTTTAAAAATTAATATGGTAGCAAAGAATTTGAGAAATCCTTTAATTAAATATCACGTCTTTAATTAAATATCACATCTGGCCTCCACTTTTAAAATTGTACCAGTAAAGTAATTCATAATAAATCACAACTTCCTGTACAAAAGTCTTTTTCGATAAAAATGTTTTATACTATTTTATACTCACATACTCACACATACATAATGAGTTGTGGTGTTGAGGTTTGGTTTTATTGTTTGGTTTGGGGTAGTTTTTATTTGCTTTACGAATGTTTAAGCTGTACATNCTCTGTGGGTGCCCCCACCCTCTGGAACGAACTACCCCCCGAGATTCGGATAATTCCGGATCTCCTTACCTTCCGTCGCGCCCTCAAGACATGGCTCTTTCAGCAAGCGGACCTGACCTAGGGTGGATTTTATACTGGGTTTTTTAGGAATTTGGAAGACGCAACTTTAAATTTGGTTTAATTCGGTTTTAAGGGGGGGGATTGTATATATGTTTTGGTTTTAAGTATGTTGTGCGCTGCCCTGAGTCCCGCCGGGAGAAGGGCGGCATATAAATTAAATTAAATAAATAAATTAAATAAATAAATACATAAATATATGTTCATATAGTTGCTGTATTAAGCCATTGAAAGCTGTCAGATTCTGTTTTTAATTGTTAGCCATTCAGAATCATTTATGTGATGTGAGCAGCAAAATTAAAATAGCTTTAAATAGATTATTTAAATCTATTAAATAAACATAAATTGCGAGCAGTGATGCTTTAGCTAAAAATTATTACATGGTCTGCCTATTCAGAAATTCAACATTGCAAATAATAATCATAATCGTTTATTTAACTTGTTTGCTGCCTGATTCTCAACAACTCTAGGTAGCTCACAACAATCAAAGAAATTATAATAAAACCAATAAAAGCTAAAAAAAAAATAAAAATGAAGATGGCAAGTGTCATGAAGTGAGGATTTTCAGTCTTCCTTGCCAAAGGCCTAGGTCAGTCGTTCTCAACCTTCCTAATGCTGCGACTCTTTAATACAGTTCCTCATTTTGTGGTGACCCCCAACCATATTGTCTATTCTATTCTCTCTTCCATATTGTCTATTCTACTCTACTCTACTCTACTCTACTCTACTCTACTCTGGTCTGGTCTGGTCTGGTCTGGTCTGGTCTGGTCTGTATTCTATTCTATTCTATTCTATTCGACAATTTAGGATCGTCTTCTTCCTGGTTATTCAAAAAAGATTCAGTTATAGAAATGCCAACTTTCCGATCATTCTCTACATCTCCCAGCTTTGCATTTGGAATGAAATGAATCCCAAATTGCCCTTAGTATATTTTATTATTTTATTTCAAAACGGTCAGAGAGGAGGGTAATTTCCCTAAAAACCGCCCGCTGTGGCACTCGAGCTCCTGTCTCTCAGCCCCGCCCCTTTCGAGGAGGAGAGTTTGGGTGCGGGGGAGCAGAGGGAAAGCGTTCTCTTCTCACGGAGGAAATTGGCTTCAGTGGCTCGCCGTATGCGAAGCCTTAAGCAGCATGAGAGTTGGAAGAGCGAGGGGTTCCCCTTTCCGTCCCTGCTGCGGTGCTTGCAGCTTTGTGGGTTGGAACTTTCACACTCGCGGGATTCAAAACGTCACAATGGCTCAGAACGTTCAGAGTGTTACATTGTCTCTCACGCTGCCCATCACTTGCCACATTTGCCTGGGAAAGGTAAGCGGTGTCTCGGTTCCTAAGACCATCGGAAATATGTGTTTTCTGATGGTCTTAGGCAACCCCTGTGAAAGGGTCGTTCGACCCCCAAAGGGGTCGCGACCCACAGGTTGAGAACCGCTGGCCTAGGTGAAGAGCTAGAAGCTTCATTTTCAGCATATTATCACTACTGACAAAACAAGTTAAAGAAAAATTTAACAATTTCTAAAAATAAACAGAAAGTAACAGTCGTAATAGGAGAACAGGTACCAATATTATTGCTAATCTCTGGGCAAAATATGTAAATGCATTTCTTAACAATGTTCTTATTGAGGTCAATGCATTTTGGAGTCCTGCTCAAGATTGAATCAGACTTGTTTTAAATCCCATCCTAGAAGATACAGATTCTTTAATAGCCTGTTCTTTAGAGCTTTGCATCAAAGAGGGGGTAGAATGGTTATTAATTACTAGTAAAATAGCAGTCATTATCCATGAGCAGGATTTACGTGGCATATAATTATTATATTACATAGTATTGCTATTATATTTTTATCCTGCCTTTTTTTATAAATAACTCAAGGCAGCAAAAATCTCTAGTACTCCTGTGTCCTATTTTCCACAAAAATAACCCTTTGAGGTGGTTTGGACTGAGAGGCAGTCATCTAGCCAGCTTTCATGCTGAAAGAAGGCCTAAAATTAATTGTCTGCTAGTTTCTAATCCAGGCCATCCTGTTAAACATCTGTCCAAATTGCAAAAATGCTACACTAAACTCTGCAGTGTGTATAGTTCTTAGTGGCAGTCATTTGCTACCACTGGAGAAATAGATACAGAATAAGAGAAGTGGAAGGGACCTTGGAGGTCTTCTAATCTAACCCCTGCTCAAGCAGAAAACCCTATAAAATTTCAGACAAATTGTTGTTCAATCTCTTCTTAAAAACCTCCAGTTTTGGAACACAAACAACTTCTGGAGGCAAGTCATTCCACTGATTAGTTCTTTGAACTATCAGGAAGCAAATACATATTTGGAGTAGAATTTAGCCAATTCTGTTTCTCTCATGAACCTTCCTTCTATCTGCAGTGCTCTCATCCAAGTTGAGGAAGGAAGCAGTATATACCCAGAAATACAATTTGATGTTCTGGGACTCTCCCGCTGACTAAACAAAAGATGACCACATTTTTGTCTATGCTTTCTGTGTTCCCATAGTGGCCAGTCATATACCCTTGTAAGCCAAATAGATGTATATTAGAGCTCACATTTCATCCAGATGTTATTGAGAGGCAATCTGATTCTAAAGGAGATTTAATCTGTTACTAGCTTTATTTCCTGCAACCGTGGGGTTTTTTCCCCATTGAAAACAGTCTAAATTGGCATTGGCGCATAATATAGAATTTTGAAACTCAACTTGATCCATTGAAGAAAGACTTTCTCTTTTCAATCCTGAATTTGCCACTCTTAAATTCTTTGTCAAGTTAGAGTATCTCCATGTCCATGTTTTCCATACCATGCATAATTTCAAAATATCTCAACAGTATTGGGATTCCTTTTCTAAGCTAAAGCAATTGACTGCAAAGATATGTTTTGCTGGGGGAGTGGGGGCAGGAATATCCATACTTGGGATACCACAATTGTGAGTAATCTTTCCTCATGGGTGGCTATCAACCTCACTTCAGGGACAGGAACACCACCAAACACCATGCACTTTAATCCAGGGTTAGGCAGAGACCAGATGGTCTGTCTACCAAGATACTTATCTGACACCACAGTTTGTGCCAGGGCAAGTTTCCTGCCATTCTTTTTTAGCAGCCCCACATGGTGTATTTTAGTACTCATGAGGTGTAGTACTCCAGTATAAAGTTTCTAGGTATTTGAATAGCACGACTCAAATGTTTCCGGAAAGGGAAAGAGAGGATGCTGTTAGTTATTACCATCAGTGACTCATTCAGTAGAAAAACTGGATAAGGACACACCTGTAAATAACACTTCTTCAAGAATTTGCAAGATCTGTTTCCAGAATATTTAACTTTCACCAGTGAAATTCTCCCGATATCCTTGGACATGCTGCTTATTGCTGATGTAACTCCCTCATAACAATGCTAAGATAAAATAAGATATACCTAAGAATGATGCTGTGATCTTCTGAAGGAAAAGGCAAAATGGAAATGTATAGCATCAGTCACATCATATCTATGGGACCAAGGTTTAGTAGATAAGTAAATATAGGATGGTAATCATCATGCAAGAAGGTGCTGATCTGGACATCCCAGTTTAATTACCTTCACCAGCAAGTTACTTTTTTATTTAATATTTAGAGGTAGAATCCATTTATAATTGCCAAACTCAACTTGCTTTAATATGTATGATTTTACAGACTTTTTCCATTGGAATTAAGAGATTGAAAGATAATATTAATAATCACAAATGCCAAGCCTTGTGATGTAATCTTCAAAGAGAATTTGGAGTAGCTTCTATGGAGCCCTTTTGTTCACAATATTCATTTGATTTGCTCTAGCCACCCTGTTCCCTAGGAACATTTCCCATGGTGTTATAATCTGGAAAGTTAGGGCCCCTAGTAAGTTGAGTTTACCACATGTTGTAATTTCTTGATCATAGCAAGAGGCATTTTAAGCTTAGAGCAACAGTAGCAACTGCATGATAAGTTTCATGATAAAAAGTGCCCCAGTTCTGCTTAGATATTCTATACCAGGCAAAGCTGTCAAAGACCATCATGTTAACATAGTGCTTGGAGCATAGTTTATAAAGAGGAAGGTGTCTTTTGATATCACTTTCAGAGAAACCTTTTACATCTATTGAATACAATTAAAATTCAAAACAACTTAAAGGTGCTTTGATATCTGTGTATTTAGACCAGTTCTATGCAGATACAGCATCTTGCCATTGTTCTTCTGTTTTTCTTAAACTATGGCATTATGACAACTAGCAAGCTTCATGACCTGTATTAGATTTGTTGGGTGGCAAATTACGTGAGCTTTTTCTGAAGCAGCCTTCCCCTCACAGGCTCCAGATATGTTAGTGGGAAATTTTAGCATTGTTTGTCATCCCATCTACATGCTACCACATTAGAGGAGCATATGTTAAGACAGGAAGGTGCAACTTCACCAGCTCAGAGACTGCCTCAAACTGTGAATGTGCATAAGAAACCAAGATTCTTTTTGGCCATTTCAGCAGTTTTAAGGGATGAAATATACAGCTTAAACCTCTGAAAGACTTAAGAAACTTATAGGAGAGAGAGAGTGAGAATGAGAGTGAGTGAGAAAGAGAAAAAAAGGTGAAAATGTCAGCCATTCTGGTGGGTTCAAGGATCTGCATAAAGAATTCTCTTGAGAATATAAGCCCTTTGCTTGTCCTTTCTGCTCTACAATCTTGCTGAAATTATAGGAACCTCTTTCCTGTGATTCTTAACTTTCCTGACATTTTGGTAAATTATATATTGCCATTTGGTAAACTGTTATCAGAGACTTTGTTATGTTTCTTCTTTTGCTCAGTTTGAGAGAAGCTAAACTTGGAAACCTTTGGCAGCTTACATATCCACACCGTTCTTGTTGCTGTTAATTTAATGTTCATATTAAATTACACTACATGAACTTTTTTTCCCTTCCCTGCTGATGGCAGCAGAAAAATTAATCCAATTATTTTCCCATTCTGACAGAGTTACAGAGACAAGACAGTGTGAAGCCCCAGCAAAAAGACATCCAGCTGTATGACACACCTTACGAACCTGAAGGCAACTGCGTGGAATCTGATTCAGAAAGTGCTATGAGTCAATGCCTGAGAGAGAGCAAGTTGCCACAGGATGATGATAGGCCCGCAGATGAGTATGACCAGCCATGGGAATGGAATAAGATCACCATTCCTGCTCTGGCAGGTGAGAGCCTCTGAAGGAAATCGTTACAATTCTGTCTTGTGTCTCGTAGGAAATATTAAAATATGGAGTGTTAATGCTGTTTTAGAGCATAATAGAATGATTTTGTGATGTCTAGTGTATTTTATTGAGATCTAAGAAAATCAAACAGAAAGCCTTGCTGTTCAGAGGCAGCACACTTCTGAACAATAAACAAGGAAAACTGTCAAGACTGGGTCATAGCTACAGGCTCGGTACACATATTCAGACAATGGAATGTGCATTATCCTACAGAGGACCACTAAAACCCTTTTCTGGAAACAGTCCTAGCTCCATATCTGAATTCTTATCTTAGCTTTTGGTTTTAACTGGCTGGGTGTCAGAAGATATTGGGGAATTGCAGTCTATTCCATTTGATAGGCAGTTTGTCAGATTCAGTCATGGTAGCTAGGTCTCACAATGTGGCATCTGCACATAATATAACCATCTCTTCAACCAGATCTGTCAAAACTTCAGAAGCCAAAAACAGGGGGAAAGATATCATAGATGGCAATTTGTCAGTATTATCATGGGTGGATTTGTGGATGCAGGACTGAATTGTATAGGTACAGAAAAATCCAGTAACATTTGTTTACTATTTATTTTACTGGAGCCAAAATAATGATGATTTTCAAAATCTTACGCCTGTTCCATATTTTACTTCACAGAAACTTAAATTTTCATAGACGACTAGATTTTTGATGGAGTGACAGCCATAGAGGGAGTTTTTAATTTTCTCTTAGCTATTGAAACATTACTTTTTGTAAGTGAATTAATTAATCTGACAACCCAAAAGGCATAGTTTAGTATCAATCATATATAAATTCAGATTAGCAAGATGAGGTTGCTACACAGTCATTTGGGAGATTATTCAACACAACTTGTTGTTTTGAAATGTGTGTAAGGTAAGAAATTGAGTTCCATTATATCAGGTAAAAAAAAATTAGCATTAAATGAAATTTCAGGAGCTGTTTTCAAGATTGTTTTTATCACATTGAAAAAACTTTGGCTTTTGGCCTTCACTATTTTGGCTGTGAGGCTACTCTATTTGGTGAGGAAATTTCTCTTCTATCTCTGTCTCTCTCCCTTTTTCTCTCTGCTATTTTCTGTATATCTATATATTTGTATCCAAAACATCTGATACACGAATAGATTATAGCAGATAGGATTGTGCCTTAAATGTCCCCCCCCCCCGTATCTGCTACTGCAGACCCTCCAGACTTCCCAGAGGTGCATCACAGAGCATATTTGCCCTTCCTCACTACGTCCTTCAGAATTGAATTTGAATTCATTTTAAAACTCTCGTTACCTTTTAATTTCACATATTTTATTCTCCTACCACAGCTTAACAACCTGATTGGCAGGAGGAATGAACTTCCTTCCTAAATCATTGAGATGCAGACCAGAGTTGTAGATGTGTCTGCTGTCTAAGGTATTGCCTTTCTGTGTATAATAAGCCCCGAGGAGATGCTACTTCATTTCTTTTCACTTGAAATCAATGCTAGTGTAACTCATAACTATATAACCAGATTCTGGAATGATTCCTTATTGTTAATTGAATTTCTGGTACAAGTGTGTTGAGGCAGTTGCTGTTAACAGAAGAGATTCCCTAACCAGCTTTCTGGGCAGAGGGTTGTATTTTGATGTTATGCTTAATTTGGTTGCAATTAATGAGGCAACATCTGTTTGTTAGAAATTATTGTTCTGTACAAGTGAGTGGAAATTTTAACCTGTGTGAAACTGCATTTGTAGAAGATAAAGAGCAGTATATATCAATGGTGACTTTTTCTGTGTATGCTAATGCTTTCTACTGATTTTCTGCTTAACTGAAGATTCTAATTAGCAGTTTTGCTCATCCAGTACATACTAAGAGTAAATAGGTATTTAGTGTTCAAGACTGTAGCCACAAAGGAGAAGTTGAGTGCCTTGTGAAATATTGTAGATTTCTCCTCTAATTTTTTAAGATGTCCTAAAGTTTTAAGAATGTTCTCATTTGGGACAAAGGGACATATGTACACTGTGCTTGAAAGTTTGTGAATTGTTTTAAATTTTCAATATTTGCATCAATATGACCTAAAATGTGGTTTGTTCTCTACACAAGTCTTTAAACTAGATTAAGAGAACCCAGTTAAATAAATGAGTCAAAACATTACAGTAGCCCTCGACTTACAACCTGTCATTTAATGACCATTTGCAGCACATTTCAGTATCACTTCCAGCCAGGGCTTTTTTTCTCGGAGAAAAGGTGGCGGAACTCAAACCTGGCCACGCCCTCATCAAACCCTAGGACCGCCCCTTTAGAGAACAGGAATACAAGTAAAATTTGGGAGGGGCTATTTCCGGTGTGGGAGGGGCTATTTCCGGTGCGGCCGGCCCGGAAAAAGGTGCCGGAACGCGGTTCCGCCGNGTTCCGGCTGAAAAAAAGCCCTGCTTCCAGCCCTCATAAAACATCCTGCCACTCCCTCCCTAGGTAACATGACAGTTCGGGTCCTTGGCAACCTGTTTGTATTTACAACTGTTTGCCAAGTGCCCTGCAATTTATGGATTCTCTGCTGGCCTGCCCAGAAAATCAATAGGAAAGCTGGCAAGAAAAGTTGCAAAAATCAATAGGAAAGTTGGCAGGAAAAGTTGCAAGCCAAAGGGACATTGGATTTCAGCTCCATTCCCCCAGCATGCCAAGGGATTTCCCCTCCCCTTCATGCAGGGAGGGCATATCCTCCCACACACTAGAGCAGGGGTAGGCAACCTTGGCTCTTTTATGACTTGTGGACTTCAATACCCAGAATTCCTGAACTAGCCATGCTGACTCAGGAATTCTGGGAGTTGAAGTCCACGTCATAAAAGAGCCAAGGTTGCCTATCCCTGGTCTAGAGGAACAGACCTCAAATCTGGTGAAAAAGCCAGTGAAACAGCAATCTGCTGTGCCACTCAGAATTCCGACATTGGCTGTTGTTTTCCTCTCCCCTCTGGAAACTTCAGAAAAGCTTCACTCTCTGAGGGATGGAGAAAACCCTTAGAGTACTGGAGGAACAGAGATCTGACAAAAATGCTAGTGAACATCAGTGTTCATGCGATTGTTCTCTCTTGTGGGGCAGGATGAGGGTCTAGGTCTCCTACGTTTCATGGGAGGCTCATGCTGTCTCTTGGAGGTCCAGTTAACAATCCACACAGTTACATAATGACAGCAACTGGAGAGCCAGGATTGCAGTCATCAAGCAAAGTAGTTACATGGCATCTCACTTAATGAACACTTTGATCAGTGACCAAAATTCCAGCCCAATTATAGTCATAAGTGGAGAATTTTTTGAATGCTTCTTCATGAATCTGAGGGAAATGTGTGTTGCAAAACTATATGAATCATTACTTTCAGTAACGTGTGCACATTTCCAAAAGCTGTTGATTAGTTCTGCACATCAGCTTGGAGGAATTTTAGCCCATACAGAACAGCTTCAAGGACGTTGGTGAGCTTCCTCACATGAATAGCCCATTTCAGGTCCTTCCACAATATTTCTATAGGATTAAGGTCAAGAGTTTGATTTGGCCATTCCAAAACATTAGCTTTCTTCTAATTTAGTAATTCTTTGGCCATATGCCTTGTATGCTTTGGGTCGTTGATTTGTCACATGACCCATTTTCTCTTTGAGTTTCAGTACATTAACATATACCCTGACATTTTCTTGTAGAATTTGCTGGTACTATTCAGGATTAATAGTTCCATCAGTGATGGCAAGATGTCCTGGTCCAGAAGTGGTAAACCAATCTGAAACCACTGTCATCACTATGTTTCAGAGATGAAATAAGATTTTTATGCTGAAATGCATTATTTGCCTTTTGCCAAAATATGCTTTTCATTAGAGCCAAAAAAACCCTCTCTATTTCGGTCTCATCCATCCAAAAAACATTCTTCCAATAGTCTTCTGGCATATCCACACAGTTTGTTTGTAAACTGTAGATGGGCAGCAATGTTCTTTTTCGAGAACAGTGGCTTTTTCTTTGCATCCCTACCATGCATACCATTGTTGTTCAGTGTTCTGATGATAGTGTCATGAACATTGACATTGGCCAATGCAAACATGGTCTTTAGTTTCTTAGACATCACCTTGGGATTCTTAGATACCGCCCAGGGTATTGCATGCCTTGTTCTTGTTCTTAGTTGGATGACCACTCCTGAGGAGAGTAATTTGGAGTTGAATTTGCCTTACAGTGGCTTGGTGGGGTCTAAACTATTTGTAAATAGTTTTGTAATCTTTTCTAGGTGAGCATCAAATGTTTTTCAGAGGCCTTCAAAAATCTTCTTTGTTTGAGCCATGTAAATGTGTTATGTAAACAATTATTTGATAGTGAATACTCAGAATGCTGTTATTTAAATAAGGCAGATGATCACATCTGATCATCATCCATTTTATTAAAGCACTTGACTCTAATTTCTCCTTTAAATGAACTGATAATCCTGGAGGTTCACATATTTTTGCCACACATAGATATGTATGTTTGGATTATTTTCCTAAATAAATCAATGAACAAGTATAATATTTTTGACTCATTTGTTTAATTGGGTTCTCTTTATCAAAATATAGGACAGATCACGTTTTAAGTTGTATTGATGCAGAAATACTGAAAATTAAAAAGGGCTCACAAACTTTTAAGCACCACTATATTCAGTTGCTTATAATTAAGCCTTCTTTGTTTCAGCGTGGCTATTTGGAAGACTGACAAGAATTTGACATTATTTTATTATCAATGGAGGCCCAAAACTTTTTGCAACTTGAAAATGACATCCTAACTGTCATCACTATTAACATTAAACAGTCTTGTTCATTTAAATTCCTTCCTCCTTTCTATTCTTCCTCCCTTCCTGTTTCAAGCAGTGTGAAATAGGTTGCTCCATTCTGCTGCATGACTAGGCCTGTTCCATTATTTAAAATTGAAAAGCACTGAGCATCATTTTACTAATTAAATTATTTCTAGCCAGACCTATTACTTTACATATTTCATGTCTTTCTGTGTTTTAAATTATACAGTACCGCATCATTACTTCTCAGGATATTACTATAAAAGTACCAAATATATTTCTGTATGCTGAACAATCTGCTGTCAGGTCAAGGTTAAACATCAAAATTGCAAAGCAAGAGTACCAATGTTTAAGCATCTGAAACACAATAACCACCAGTTACTTTCTAGATTGACTGTCATAGAGAAGAAAAAATAAATTTTGCTCAAATAATTCTGGTTTTACTCCAGAAAAATTAGTCTTATGAAAATAAAAAAGATAAAAACCATCACAACTTTAAAGTTCAGAAACCTCTAGAGAACAGTGGTGTAAGGTTATGAATTATAACATACTATTCTGGAAGATTGACTGTACTGTGAGATACAAAAATTAGGGAAAGAAATGCATGCCGCTTTAAGCAGAAAAAGTGGGAGTTTTAATCAGTCATGTAGGTATCATAAAATAATATAGTTAAGATCTAAGACACATGAACAACATAGAAATGTTTATGAAACTGAAAACAATTTTCATTTATTAAAAACAATTGTGTATCTTAAGACATGAATTTAGTAGGAATTGATTGGTTGGTTGGTTTGATTGATTGACTGATTATGTGCCATCAAGTCATTTTTGACTTCTAGCATCCAGATAGATAGAGTTTCTCTACGATGAAAATGATCGCCACTATAAATCTATCCACCTTGCTGCTGGTGGTTTTCCTCTTCCCCTCTTTTCTTCCATCTTTCCCAGCATAAGTCTTTGTATAACATGCCCGGAGTAGAATAATTTGCGCCTTATAACTGAACAGGAATAGCCTGCCTCAAATGATCTTGGATTATTGGAACATGTAGGGAAATAGTGATGTATTTCTGTGACAGAAACGTGCCTCAATTTGGGTATAGTTTTGAAGTTTCCTGCTGCTTAGAATTATTCAAATCAGACATCGTATGTAATTATTGGTTCAACATCTAAACATGCAACAGAAAAAGCACAGTCAAAATTGGTTTATTGCTTAATAGGGAGAACAAAATGCAACATGTGGTGCTCCTTTTTTCATGAATTATAGGTAAAACTTATTCTAATCAACACTTACAGAGCTAAAGCCAACAATATGTCTTTATTGCTTTGCAACCTGTAATTACAATTGGATGTATTACTGGAGACTTCTTAATTTTTCTTAAAGCCAGTTTCATATTAAATACCTTAAATGTCTTTGTACTCAGTTGCTTCAGTGGGTAGTACGAACCTGGATTTATGTTTAAATTCAGCATACCTGGTTTAATCATATATCCTAATCATATTACCTGCAGAATGTGGCAGAATGTCTAGAATGAAAAAATTATATGGGTTTGCTTCATCTATATTTGCTTGAAAGAAGGAATATTTATTTTATAAGATTCTTGGATAGAAAACAGACACTACTTTAGTAGAAACAGAATAAGTTTATATAGAAAACAGACACTGCTTTAGCAGAAACAGAATAAGTTTATAATAATGCTTGCCAGAAAATGTTTAAAATAATACGGGAAGTCAAGCTAGGCAGCCAAATGTATTGGATCCATAGATAATGCCATCTATTACACACAGATAAAGCTTTTGCTGCTACTTTGTCTCATGAGCAAACATTTTTATCTGTCCAAGCAATTGTTCAGCCTTTCTGTCTATAAGCAGGAAATACTGCACTAAGAATTGAGGCTTTTTGGACAGAAGAGCCAGTTGGAGATGATCCTACTGCAATGGGATTTTTTGTCTATGGCAGGGGTCTTCAAACTTGGCCCTTTTATGACTTGTGGACTTCAAGTCCCAGAATTCCTCAGCCAGCATGCCTGACTGAGGAATTCTGGGAGTTGAAATCCACAAGTCATAAAAGGGCCAAGTCTGAAGACCCATGGTCTATGGTGTTCAGTTTTCCACAATCTGGTGTCTTCCAGTTGAACTAGAATTTAGCTCTCAAATCTCTATACCTTTACAAGTATTCAACTAGTTAAGGCTGGAAACTGAATATTGGACTAATTGTCTCTAGGTCAAAAGAAGCTTTATTTGTACCAAAAAAATACCTAATGTAAAAGCTATGTTATTCAAGATTATTATAGGAAATCCATGGTGACTGGTAATTCTGAGAGTTGCAGCACTAATACATTTGGAGCGTACCAGTTAGGAATAGACTGGATAAGAGGTCTGGATCTTGAATCCAAATTCAGGAATATATAAATTCAGTTTTTAAAAACCTTGATAGTCTTATTATAAAAATAAAAATCATAAAAATATAGTATGGTGCCTTCATTCTTTAGTAATCACTGACCAGGATTCTGCAAATTAACAAAATTAAAGATTTTTTTATTTCAAATAAAATTATAAGTAGATTTTCCTGGTGATCAAGGCATGTCAGGTTTTATAAACTGTATAAAGCTTCTTGTCATATTCAAGGAATCCTGCAGGTCTGATAGTGGCAACTGTACATAAAAATTCAGAATTGTCTGGGTACTTCACCCAATAATAAGTTATGAAGTGGTACCTTGAATCCTTATAGAAGGTGCAGTATATAGGTCATAGGCTGCAAATTCAGTGGTCTTTCCCAAGGGTGCAGCCTTAATCATAAAAAATTTATAAAATTTTCCTTCAAGCACAGCTGTTGGGAAGGCATTTAAATGTGCTAATGTTCATGCTCTTTAGAAGTTGGCAGTGGTTATTTGATTTAAATATCTTGGCAGACTGAAAAAAGGGGCTTGACTGCTCGGGAAACGCATTCCTGGGTAATTCAGAAGGTCCAACTGACCCAGTTGTATTGCTTGAGTGTAAAAAATGGTCAGTTAAAATCCACCATCAAAATAATCTAATTTGAGGACCCATATTATTCCAGTTTTTGCCAGGATGATCACATTGATTCCTAATTATCTATCATAATAAAAAAAATAGATTTCCTGAACATAAATTAATAACTTTAACCAGTGCGCCATAATAGATTCATGCACCTAGTAATGCAGGAGAGGAGCAACTATCTCACTGTTTAGAAAGATTCACAGTCAGGACCTCAGTTATGGACCTTATGCTGCATCCCAAATTGTTCACCCTAATAATTGATCTATTATCTCTAAATTAGCTCTAACAATAACAAAAGAGCATCCCTTCGCGCTAAGGGGAGGGTGATATTCCCAATGCCACATGCTGGAAATTGTGATTGGTCCAAATACTTTTAAAATGCTGGCTGTCTTCTCATGGAACATCACAGAATGGAGTGCCAGGTCTAAAATTCAATCTACATCAGGGGTGTCAAACTGCTGGCCCACGGGCCGGACGCGTCATGCAGAAGCCGTACCCACCCCATTGCCGGCAATGGCAAAACCGTCCCGATACGTTGTGCGATGTCACGTGATGTCGTGAGTTTGACATAGTTTATGTTACCATGTTTGATGTCCCATCACTTTTGAACCAATCCCAAATTAATTTATGAGCCAAAGCAGAAGCCTACCCTAACAGTTTCATACTTACTTTCAGTATCTTCTAAGATGTCATTCAAGCACTTAAGCTTGGAACTTGCTATCTGTCTCTTTCCACATATATTATAACTCTGAGTGTTAAGTCATCACTTTCTCCCTTTTCTGCTCACTATATACAGAAGTGAATGCTATATGTATTTACATGTATATAGGCAATTATTTTACTTTGATTTCATAAAAAACTAGAGGCATTCTAGTTTGGAGAAGCCATAGCACTTTGGAGAAGCATAGGCAAAGTACATAAGCCTACAGCCTGCATTCATATTCTGCCCACATAGGACGATTGAAGTGGTTACATCCAAACTGTGTGTTTAGTAGATAACCATGTTTTTCTCCTCTTGTTTAAAGCAGAAGCCAAATATTGGCATTTCCCCACAAATCTTATAGAAATTACAATCTTTGGAAATGGTAGTGAATCTTTGGAAATGGTAGTGCAGTGATATGAATTATTGTGATCTTTTTCTTTTCCATTTAAGTAGCAGCCATTCTTTTCACTTTTTCACTTGTTGCAATTTTTCTACTATTCCCTCAACATACTGAGGGCAAAAACTTTATTGTAAAATCCATTGCTTCAGTATGAAAAATCAACAGTATAAAGGTAGCATCTCCATGCCCTTAGAAACCTTCTGTAGATAGGCAAGATTGGACGTGTACATTTAATTTCATTCACTCATCCTTCCAAGTCCAGCAGTAATGCGTGTTAGAAATTTCATTGTAAGTAGTTTTCAAAAAATTCTGAAAAGAACTGCAACTTCATTGCAGTTGACATTTTATCATTTTTAAACTGCTACTCTGTAGATTGATTGCAGTTTTTATTCTAATACATTATTATATTGCAAACATAAAGATTCTTTGAAGTTAGTTTTGATTGTTTTCCAGAGTTGGTGAGTGCTTGAACAGAGTGTGATGATGATGAGAGGTGATTTAGGCAGGATTTTTTCTTCTTCTTCTTCTCATCTGGAGGCAATATATGACCAGAGACTGATGAGACACTGAAGTAGCTATCTCGACATTTAATATGTGATTGTTACAATAGCAAAGTATTGTAACTCTTATATTGAAAACCCTTTTTGAATTGTAAATATCAAAATACCGTATATACTCGAGTATAAGTCAACCCGAGTATAAGCCGAGGGACCAATTTTCCCACAGAGAACTGGGAAAAATTGGTGACCCGCGCATAAGCCGAGGGGGCATTTTGGCTGTTCCTCCCTGGCCGCCTCAGCCCCCCCGGCCCTGTCAGTGAGCGCCCGGCAGGGCG
>NW_015387530.1:136065-141818 GCF_001527695.2 Protobothrops mucrosquamatus | reverse complement strand
GACTCGAGTATAAGCCGAGGGGGGCATTTTTCAGCCCCAAAAATGGGCTGAAAAACTCGGCTTATACTCGAGTATATACGGTATGTAAAATCCCTTGGCCTTGTAGCTGTCCTCTTGTTTATGAGGGGAAGACAGAAGTCAGTAAATGTATTTTTTATAAATCATTGTCAGGCATGTTGATCACAACAGATGCAGTTTGGATTAGAACATAAGCTAGCATTTTTGCTTACTTGTATAACACTGTGTCTCTGCCTGTTTCTTGGCCCAATAGAAATCTCTCAGGGGAATCTGTTAAGAACTGTTTTTTGATAACCATGTGGCCATTTTTCTTGGAAGTATTTTTTTTGTAATATTTTATTAATTTTCTAATTTTACATTTAAGTATTTAAAAAGCAACGTGGTGGCTGGGTTAATCGATAATTCAATAACATACAAAAATCTTTAGTACAAATCTCAAGCTACCACATCAAATAATTCCTCTCTTTTTCCCTTAATATCTACTGTCTCATATTTAAACTAATACAGTTCTTATTATATCAATTAAGTAAAGATAGCATTGTTACATTTATCAATAATTTTTAGCTTATACATATCCTAGTTACTTTAACATTCAATCTTTATAGACAATCCACCCTTCCGCGATCAAGCAGGGGTCCCCTCCTTGCTTGTTGCTCCTACAGGGCGACTCTCGACCCTTTCCAGGGTCCCCCAGCGGAGCGAAACCGAACGCGGAAGATGGAGCTCGCCTTCTACCGTCCGTGACGGCCGCAATGGCAAACCAGAAGTCGGACATTTTTCTTGGAAGTATTATTGAACTGCTTTGCCACTGCCTTTTTGGAGGATTTTCTTTTAAATTTCCCAATTTATCCTGCACTCTGGGATTTTGTTGTGGTCTCTTATGCAACTAGATAGGATCTTAGCTTAGTTTAGCTTTTTCTGAGATCAGCCAAGATTCCAAGTTCTGTCTTTTGCAGTTCTAAGCAAAACAAAAGTGTAGAAAATACTGAATATGTACTTTAATTTCATGTATGACAGTTTCATATGATATTTTGAAGTAATGTAAATGTCTGTATTATCAAACTCTCAAATATCAGCAGGGATTCCGGCATAGACTTTTTATAATTGAGAGAAAACATCAGTCAATCTAGATTTTGCCAAGAACATCAAAACATGCATTTCTTACAGTAATCATTTACATGGCTGAGTAAGAAAGTGTACATTTGTGAATTGTTATAAAAGCTATCACTTCTTCTTCATTAATGTTTTGTTAAGAAAAAGAGCAGAAGGTGTAGTAGCTCTCTGCTTCTTCTATATCCATGTCACTTTTCTGCAGCTGATAGATTAGGTTTACTTTCCTGTACCTGATGGCCTTGAGATGTATTCATTGGAGTGTATATTGGAGTGAAACTAGAAAACTCCCATCGCCTTAGGAGATTCAATCCAATTCTGCCTCCAGAGAGGAAAAGGCCGGAATAAAACAATAATGAGAAAAAAGCTACATAGACATACATACAGAAACTGTTTTGTCTCAACGAAGAAGTCTTTTTTATAATGGGAGAGAGAGAGAAAACTATACTATTTCTTATGCATATATGGATCTTCTTGTTGGTGATGGTTCTATACCCTTTAAAGGTTATGAAATGCCTTTTTGGTTCTACTGCTAAATAAAGCTTTCATTTCAGAATGACATAATTCTATCTGTAGAAACCCCATACTGATTTTGGCAAGCTGAGATGTTCTCTGATCTGAGCTGCTAATACTCATTTGGTGTGCCAACCCAGAGTATATTAGTAGTAGGCCATAAGACAACTGCTAGTTGGTAATGGTATATATTTTAATTAAGAATTCTGTGAGCTCAATAAGAGGCATAAGAGGCCAGTTGTATCCATATAATTCACTCATTTTTCCTCTGACTGATCAGGCTCCTCTACAGAAAATAATTTTGCTCCAGGCGTTCATTAAATATGATAATCAGTGGTATCCTCAGCAAACTGCAGAGACACCAAAACAGTAATACATGCACTCATCATTATATAGCTGTCACAATTACATTTTTTTTTCCTAGCATCTGACACAATGTGAAAGTTACAACATTTGCACAATGTCACACAAATTTCATCATTTGGTCTCCCTTGTCCTCCACTGCAGATGGCCATGGATAGGAATATTCATTCTCTTCTGATGCAGACATATTACCGTCAATTATAAAAACTGTGCTTCCTAATGCATCTTTGCATGAGTCAATGCTTTAAGCTTGCTGTCTTCTAGACAGGCGATGTACAATGAACAATAACATGTTGAAACACAGGAAGCTGTATTTCTGTGCACTCTTATGCCATTTATAATGTAAAAGTAGAACATCCTTTCAGTTTTAATTCAGGAAATTGTTCCTTAGCCATCAAAAAATCTGGAGGTGCTCTGGAATCCTGCCACATTTAATGGATAGAGTTCTGCAGTAAAATTATCATCATAGTAACCATAGGAAATTTTAAATGCGATTATGTTTTTTTAAATTGTGACTTCCATATCACCTTCACACAGAGTTGACAAGAGTTCCTTGTCTGACTTCTCCAATTAAATGATTGCTTGCAGCGTTTAATTATGTATGGATTATTGTAAATGGATTGTCTGCTAGCAGTGTAGGTATCTTAATTATTATAGCAATATTTTAAAGGAATTATGCATATACATAATTATAGAATATTCTGTTTTGCATAATAAATGTTTAGTTTAATTCCATTTTGTGAACCATTTGGGTCTATTTGCTTCTTGGTTATTATTCTGTGTGCATTAGAATAGTTTGTATGAAGTGTTTTTCATAATTTCATGTCACTCAGGGCCACCTCACCTTAGATGAGACTTCCTATGTGGATATTACATCCATGTTAATGACTAAAACACGTCTATTTTTTGTATGATCACGAGACAGAGTAGTCTTGAACATGCAAAAGTGTAGGCACCCTGCTCAGATTATATGTTTATATTCTTGAGTGAACAGAAACTGACACAACGTCCGTATGGTACAACATTAAATTCTTCAAATCCTAATGTATAGCTACTATCTATATTCATTAGTTTAGAGAGTCAAATAAAAATGCTACATGTGGCACCCTAATCTTTTTGCTCAATTAAATGTTTATTACAATCATAATAAATGAGTGTTGGGTTAAAATTAAAAAGCATAATATTTCACCCAGTGTTTTGCAATAGCTCCTTGGGCAGAAATAACAGCTTTCAAAGATTTCAAGTAGCCAACTAAGAGTCTTCCTATTCTTGCTCTTTGTATCTTTTCCCACTCTCCCTTGCACAACTGTCAGGACTCAGAAATATTCTTAGAATTTCTTACACACACTGTATGCTTGAAATCTCCTTACAAATTCTAAATAATATTCAAACCTTAGGACTGAGAAGATCCTTATAGTACCTTTGTATTTCTTTTCCTATAAGTACTTCCATGGTTTATTTGGAAATATGTTTCAGGTTGTTGTCTTGCTGAAATATCAAACTTTTTTCAATCTCAATTTCTTCCTTGACTGGGAGACATTAGATGCAAAGAATATGCTGGTGTTTAGCTGAATCATTCTTCTATGCCCACAATATTTCCTATGCTTCTGGCTGCCAAAGGATAATAGAGTAATCTCTATATTTTATGGTTGGCAAAGTATGCTTTTCCTGAAATGTTTTGCCCTTTTCGCTCCCAATATTTTTTGTGTTGTTGCAGCTGAATAGCTCAATTTTTGTTTCATCATTCCAAAGCATTTTGTTCCAAAACACTTCAAGTCTACCAGGGTTTCCTTTTACATACTTTAGACAATGTATTTTGTCATGAGATTAGAGAATTGACAAACTGTCCCAAACTGAGCCATTCTTGTATAAGCAACACTGCAATGTGGACAATTATTCCATTGTCAGCTAAATTTTTCAGCAGATTATTTGGAGCGATCTCTAGGTTTGTTTTACAAATAAGACCATTCTAGCAGAGATATTTCTTGATCTTTGAAATCTTCATTTGATTCCCACAATTCTTTAGCAACTTTCATTTTAAAAAAATATTCCTTGTAGTTGGAAATTGCCAGCTGGAAGCATTTAGAGGTTTTATAGCCTTCTAAAACTTTGTAAGAGTGAATTACCTTCATTTTCAAATGCTTAAACAGCTGTTCACTGGAATCCACAGAAGGAGTAGAGAGAAGGTAGACAGAACAACAACTCTAACCTGAGTTAAAGGGTGAGAATATTTTATCATCTATAAGATTGTCTTCACCTGGTTAATTGTAGGCTTAACAAGACTATTGCTTTTGTGGCCTTTATAGTATTACAATAATACAAAGATAATAACAGTCACACAGAATCATATAGCCTTGCCTAGTGACTACTATCTTTATCACTTTTTTCTCATTTGCATGTTGCACCATGACTTTGGAAAGAGTGCAGAAAAGAGCAACAAAGATGATTAGAGAGCTGAGGCTAAAACATATGCAGAAATTAGATATGTCTAGTGAAAAGAAGGACTAGGGGTGACATGATAGCAGTGTTCCAATATTTGAAACACTACCACAAAGAAGGGGGGTCAACCTATTTTCCAAAGCACCAGAAGGCAAGATGGAAACCAATCAAGGAGAGAAGCAACCCAGAATTAAGGAGAAATTTCCTGACAGTTAGAACAGTTAACCAGTGGAACAAAAGTTGTGGGTGCTCCATCTCTGGAGGCTTTTAAGAAGAGACTGGACAGCAACTTGTCTGAAATGGTGTAGGTCTCCTGCTTGAGCAGGGGGATGGACTAGAAGTCCTCCAAGGTCCCTTCCAACTCTGTTATTCTGTTTTGCTTAAGGACATTTGCTATGGAGGTCACACTTCTTGGTCCTGGGTTTGTTGGGTGTTTTGTTTGGTAATGAACCATGAAATGCCACTTTTAGATGGTAGGAGATCTACCATCTAATCCCTTGTCACATGTATTTTGTATTGGATTTTCAATGGGAAGGTGGTTGAGGAAAAATATTCCATTAAACTCCCTGAAACAATAATATACCAGGCTAACTTTGTTTGTATATCTTTGCTTTGTACTTGGTATTTTGTAAATGGCAAGCTTTGCTTTGATAATAGAAGACTTTATAAAAAAAAATATGTGAAGTTGAATGAGAATTTATCCCTTTAATCTTCAGTTGGGACTGGAAATTCCATTGCTAAGCCATGAGGTTGTTAAGTGAGATTTCATGTGACTGCAATAGACTTACGACCTCACTTCCCTCACATTTAATTTATTTATTAATTATCTTTTTGTATCTTCTTCCAAAATTAATCCTTGGAGTTTTGTGTCTCTCTTTTCTGAGATAAAAGGTGATATTTTTGCTGTTGGATTCAAGTGATGCCTTCCAGAGGAATTGGACTACAGTGATCAGAATTCCCAATGAGTTGAATAAACAGTGCTAGGAATTGTAGTTCTTTCGTATATAAAAGATAGGCAGTTGGAGAAGGCTCATTAAGCTGAGTCCTATTGTAGTCCTGGTATTGTGTGTTTTTGAGTCAAATCAGACCTTATAAGGGTGGATGAGATAGAAGACCAGCATATAAAACATAAACAGAACAAGGCATGGTCACTTTCAATGTCGTATTGGAAAAGACTGATTGCTCCTGTTCCTAGTTATTTATTTGAGCCTGTTCTGCCAGCATTGTTCTGCCAGCGTATAACAGAATAAGGCAACTAGATGAGGCAGCGGAGAACAAAAACAAGCAAGTATTTTTATAAGTGGCTTAGG
>NW_015387530.1:134837-136051 GCF_001527695.2 Protobothrops mucrosquamatus | reverse complement strand
CTCGGAGAAAAGGTGGCGGAACTCAAACCTGGCCACGCCCTCATCAAACCCTAGGACCGCCCCTTTAGAGAACAGGAATGCAAGTAAAATTTGGGAGGGGCTATTTCCGGTGTGGGAGGGGCTATTTCCGGTGCGGCCGGCCCGGAAAAAGGTGCCGGAACGCCGTTCCGCCGCGTTCCGGCTGAAAAAAAGCCCTGGGCTTAGGGGATAAGTATGTACAGTCAGGAAATAGAGACTCAGGAAGAGCAGTTGGAGGGCTGGTTTTCTGCCAGCTAATCAGTCTTCTGAAACCTGACATGACCTTGATGTCTTGGGAATACATCTCCTAAAATTCCAAGACAGCCTGCTGCTATACTGAAATGAATAAAATAAAACCATACTTTTTAAATGTTGCTTTGTTTCACTTGATGGAGTGAAGAACTATCAGCCAACGAGTTCAGATTGGTTACACTTTACCATCTGAGGTCAGATAGAGCCCAATCCCGCTTGACCTTCCAGAAAACATTGAAAACCTGGTTGTTTCCCCAGGCATGGACTTCATGAAGTTAGCGAAGCCTGGGTGGATTGCTCTTACATTGTGTTATATGATATGTTGTGTTCTGTTACCACTGCTTTGACTCTAATCTTTTTGAAATTCCTTTTTGAGTTATATGTTTTGAATTTCATGTTTTAATGGTTTCATATTGCAGCTTCCATTTAAACTTTGCTCAGAATCACTGCAGCGAGAGGCACAACCATATTGGCATAGCATATCATAGTATCTAGTATAGTGTACAGCAGTGGTGGTGAACCTATGGCACACGTGCCAGAGGCGGCACTCGGAGCCCTCTCTGTGGGCACACGTGCTGTTGCCCCAGCCTCAACTCCCCCCACGACCCCCTACTCACCAGTAGCCCCCCTGGAGGAGAGTCGCCCCCCCGAGTGTGGCCCACACGGAGCTGCATAGCCAAGGACATGGCAGCCAGACAGCGTAGACAAGACTCTGCCCTCACGCCCCATCGTGCACAGTTGATGAGGCCGCCATGGTGCTGCTGGGCTACCTGGGCAATCTGCGGTGGGTCCTGGAGGCGGTGAGTGGCCCTGCGGGCAGGCGGGGTGGGGGCGGAACGGGGAGGGGCAGGGGGTGGAGCAGGGGCGGGGCCAGTTTTTGGGCACTCGGTCTCTAAAAGGTTCACCATCACTGGTGTACAGAGTACTTTTATTTGTTTTAAAAT
>NW_015387530.1:117339-134819 GCF_001527695.2 Protobothrops mucrosquamatus | reverse complement strand
GGCCGCCATGGTGCTGCTGGGCTACCTGGGCAATCTGCGGTGGGTCCTGGAGGCGGTGAGTGGCCCTGCGGGCAGGCGGGGTGGGGGCGGAACGGGGAGGGGCAGGGGGTGGAGCAGGGGCGGGGCCAGTTTTTGGGCACTCGGTCTCTAAAAGGTTCACCATCACTGGTGTACAGAGTACTTTTATTTGTTTTAAAATCCATTATTTCTGTTCAATATTTAAAATTCTTTGGGTATTTGCTAATTTGGAGGTAATGGTTTACTTGAATATGTCTTACAGCCCAGTTCAACGGGGGAGAGATAAGGCAATCTTCACCTTCTCCGTCTTCAAGTGATCGGCGCCGACAGCTTCGTGCACCTGGGGGAGGCTTCAAACCCATCAAACATGGTAGCCCAGAATTCTGTGGAATCTTGGGGGAGAGAGTGGATCCAACTATTCCGCTAGAAAAACAGATGTAAGTTGATGATACTTGGTGCAGGGAAACATAGGGCAGCAGCAACTGACATGAAAGTAGTATTTTGCAGTTGTTGGGAGTTTGCAGGGCTGTGTCCGGTACACATCTCTCAAAGTTGCTTTGCTTGGTCTTGCATATCGTGTAGTACATTAGAATGTCTTTGAAAACCCTGTAAAACTTCAAAGTGAATTTATTCTAAGTGTCAAATGCTTTTATTTTTTTTACAGATGGTATCATGGAGCAATCAGTCGGACAGATGCAGAAAACCTCTTGCGCTTGTGTAAAGAATGTAGCTATCTGGTGAGGAACAGTCAAACAAGCAAGCATGACTATTCACTTTCTTTAAAGTAAGTATCTTTTAAACAAATTATAGGCACGGTGTTAAGCAGATTTATAGGGTGCGGTAGCAGATACCACACACATTTCTTCATCTTGACACTAAAAAGGCTTTTGCTCAAGCCCCATAGGAATTTTAGAATTCCAGATGTCAGACTGGATTGTTTTGAGTGACACTTCTGAGGTTTGGATGTAATGCTCCAGGGACAAGCATGGGGGTTTTGTTTATATTTGTTTTGTTTTTAGTTTTTAATATTTTAGTTTTTTTATCTCTTCTTGCTGCTGATTAAAATGTTTCCACTACATTCTGCTTAATTTTTTTCAACATTTAATAAACCAATTGTTTTATTTGTTTTTTTCTTCCTCTTTCCCTGCTTTGACAAATAACTTATACCCATAAAATACAAAACGTTTGCACTGTACAGAATACAATGAATGAAAAGATTAGTTTTATTGACTGGTAAACTGCCATATAAAATTTCCCCAAGTAAAACAAGCAGTGGAAATTGGAGTGGAATAGAAAAAGTTTTAGGCTTAGGGAGATATCATTGATTTATATTAAAAAGAATAAGGAAAAAAATGTATAATAATTTAAAAATCGGTACTAAAATTTTTAGACTGCAATCATACATATATTTACCTGAGATTAAATCCTATTAAATTGAACACATTTTCTTTCCAAATATACATGCAAAAGGTCAGATTTTTAAATATATATACATAAATATAAATATAGATATCTGTTTCTGCAGGCAATACAAGTAGCCTTTAAATTATGACAGTTCACTTAGCAAAAGTTCAAAGTTACGACAAAAGTACTTACAACACAGTCCTGAAGTTACAAATGTTGCAGCCACACGGCAGTCGCTCACCCTTAACGGCCGACTGCAGTGACATTGCAACTTTCCACCTGCCTATTCCCACACCCCACCAGGACCTAACAGGCACTGGCCATGCTATGATAGCCCACCAGCTCCTCCCCATCCCAAAGGCTCACTTACCTTTCGGAGATCCAGAGTTCCAGAACAGGCTGACCACTCCTCCTCTCTCCTCAAGAGAGCTATCTCCTTTCCAGCCTCTCTGCCGGGGCAGTGCAGTTTCTTTGCCTGCTCCTGCTGCTCCAGAAGCGGAGTGGCGAGAGCAGAGGTAGAGTGGGATGTTCGTGTCCTACTCAGTTTCACTGGCTCACCGAGGCTGCCTGTGCAGGACACCCAATCCGCTTTTGGAACCCCGGGCAGTTTCGGTGAGTCTGAAGGAGCGCGAGACCCCACCCCGAAGGCTTCTCTTCTCCGCGCCTAAAGCTTTTGCAAAGGGACGGAAGGCTTCATGGTGAGCAATCTCACACTGCTTCGGGCCTTCCGTCCCTTTGCAAAAGCTTTTGGTGTGGGGAAGAGAAGCCTTTGGGGTGTGGTCTCGCGCTCCTTCAGGCTTTCTCCACACCAAAAGCTTTTGCAAAGGGATGGAAGGCCTGAAGCAGCACAGGATCACTCCCCCAAAGCCTTCCGTCCCTTTGCAAACGTTTCTTTCAGACCAGAGGAACTGGAATTCGCAAGGATTTGCTGTTATAGAAGGAAAATACGCTTTTGGGACAAGAGGGGGTTGGAAGGCAAACTGTGTTATCCCACACTTAATATCCCAAACCATATCCTGTGGAGGGCAGGAAAAAAGCAGTAGAAGAAAACGTTATGAGTATGTCCATGAAATTACCAGCTTTTGAAGGAGATTTCACTTTTATTCCTTTATAGGTTGGAGAATGAGTCCTGCAGTATTGTAATGTGCTTGAATCTGTGCAGGAAGGCCTTTTAGCAGACTGTTTTTGTGGAAATGTGAATATCCTTCCAGTAGAAATAAGATTAAGCTTTTGCGTGAAAGCACTGCTCCATAACTTACCAACTACAAAATATTCTGCAGATCCGGTGTTTCGGTACCATTCTCCAATTTCTTTTTTCAATTTCAGAAGACATATGTGAAAAGTTGTTCATAAGTCTAACTCATGGGTAGTTTCACAACATCCTTGCATGTATTAAACTCCTAAATTAGCCTTCTCCAATCTTATGGACCTAGGTGTACTAAACTAACATTCCCAGAATTCCCAATTCCCAATCACTTTTGTAGCCACCAAGACATCTGTGTTACTGATCCGAAATCCTTATTCTGAAACAAAATGAGGAGTAGAAGTCTGGCTTTCCTATCTCTTTGTTGCTCAAGATAAGAAGCCCTTTCTCGTGAAATGCTTAAAAAGTGCTATATATTGTAAATCTGATTTATAAAGAAGAAATAGCAATGTTTCAAGTCTTTATTTCTCTTTCCCTAAAGCGTATTTGGTTTTTGGGTGTGTTTTTTTTTTCTTTTTGGATCGAGAACATATTTGGTATTGTCTTCTTAAGTAAAATTAAGCTATGGGGAGGATTGTACTAGCAGTGCAATTCAAAAATCCTTTGGCATTGAGAGACAGGACTGTTCAATGATCTGCACTAGGTATTAAGACTTAGAGCAGTTTCCCGGTGATTATCTTAAAACATTTTTAGTTCCCATTCCTTTTGTTTAAGAAAATCTACAAGAATGTTGTTGTAATAACTACTCCCACCAAGAATTCGGGTTTTTTTTACTTGAAACTGGCAGGTGTGTTAGAATTTTTGATGTATCTGTTCTGAAATGAATAGATATAGAATTAAATATTCTTTCCATTATAAAAGAAGTGAATGTCACTAGTCCACCAGTCTTCTAAGCAAGCAAGATAGCTGCTGGTGATAACACGAACGATATCAGAATGGGAGAGTGAGAGTGCTTAGGATTGGGAATGTAAGATGCTTATTTTTTACAAAGTGGAAACATTTTATAGGTTCCAGTACTCCAATTTTATAGGTAGTCCTCGACTTACGATCACAATGGAGCCCAAAATTTCTGTTGCTAAACAAGACAGTTGTTAAGCAAGTTTTGCCCCATTTTATGTTCTTTCTTTCCGCTGTTGTTACGTGAATTACTACAGTTGTTAAGTTAGTAACACAGTTGTTAAGTGAGTCTAGCTTCCCCATTGACTTTGCTTGTCAGAAAGTCTCAAAAGGTGATCACATGACCCCGGGACGCTGCAACCGTCATAAACATGAGTCAGTTGCCAAGCATCCAAATTTTGATCAGGTGACCATGGGGAGGATGCAACGGTCACAAGTGTGAAAAACAGTTGATAAATCACTTTTTTCAGTGCCGCTGTAACTTCAAACAATCACTAAACGAATGGTTGTAAGTTGAAGACACCTGTACAGATAGTCCTCAGATTACAAGAGTTCATTTAGTGACCGTTCAAAGTTACAGCGGCACTGAAAAAAGTGAGTTATGGCCCTTTTTCAACACTGACAGCCATTGCAGCATCCCTAGGGTCATATGATCAAAATTCAGACGCTTGGCAACTGACTCACATTTAAATGACAGTCGCAGTGTCCCAGAGTCATGTGATCACCTTTTGTGTACTTTTGGTAAGCAAAGTCAATGGGGAAGCCAGATTCACTTAACAACTGTGTTACTAACTAAACAACTGCAGTGATTCACTTAATGACTGTGGCAAGAAAAGTCATAAAATGGGGCAAAATTCACTTAACAAGTGTTTCACTTAGCAACATAAATTTTGGGCTCAGTTGCGGTCATTAACTCAAGGACTATCTGTACTGTCTTTTTCCTCTGGTCCGTTTCTGACAGTGGGTTTTGACAAATAGAAATTAGGCAAATGTTTGATTTAAATTGTTTTCAGAGGGGCTGATAGGCAATTCTTTGCTCGGTGTTTCCTCCCCTTTCTCCACACAGTATGATTTGGTTCATTTGCCCCAGGATGGCTAAACTTAAAAAACAAATAGCCTAGAAACTTTTGCTTAAAGCTTATACATCGATTGGGCTTTGTTTCTCAAAACAGAAATAGCAAGTTTAAGTATTGGGGGTTTTTTTAACAATACTTAAAGTAAAGATGTCTCTGTTCTGTTGAATTAAATCATTTCATAATTCATTCTTTATGACTAGATATGATTTTTTTTTTAAAAAAAACTACTTTTACAGCAATTTAATATCTGCTTTACCTGCTATAAGCCATCCTAAAGTCCTTCACAATATATACTGTCTCTTGACCTCACTCCTGATGACTTCATAAAACATTTGTAGCATTTTCTTTTTTTTAATTATTTTATTAATTTTCTATTAGTGCTTAATAAACAATGTGTTGTCTGGGTTGATTTGTTTTGCTTAGTAATACAAGTTAAGTTCTTATTCTCTACCCCGTTTTTCCAGCCATTGACAAAATAAGTTCCATGTTTGAAAATATTCTGTATCTTCTTTTTCTTTAATCCTCAATGTAAGTCTGTCCATTTCAGCACAGTCCAGTACTTTCTTGATTATCTCTTCGTCCAACGGTGTTTCTTCATTTTTCCAGTGCTGAGCAAAAAGTTGGTAGCATTTGCTTGGCAACATTTTGGAAGTAGTTTGCCAGGACCTTCCTTGAAAATATTCCTTCAGTCACTCAGTTCAAACCTACAGCCCTGGTTTTCTTTATGGTATCTCACCTTAGTTACCAACAGGTCTAGCCCTGATCAGCTTTTCAGGATCAGCCAAAGATTAGTTAGATTCTTCCTTCAGGTACTCATGCATATGTAAGTCATGTTAAACACAATAGACTTAATCTAAGAAGGTACGGATATAGTTGTCATATAAGAATACTCAGTCTTGGCTTTAAAAAAAGCAACTTGTTTTGTAATCAAGTAACATTCCCTAAACCCTTCCCTGCCTTTTCTTAAAGAACAGTTCTAATGTTGCTGATTTGATTCCCCACCAGAAATTCTGTAAATATGTGATTGATTTTGCCTGAATTTTTCAACAAAATAATTTGGAAAAAATACTGTGCATGTACAACATTGAAGTAGGATTTATAAAATTAATGATTTTGAAACCATTACATTGTTGTGGTAGACGTAATGGCATCTTTCATAAGCACAAGAAAAAGCAGAAGTAAGAAATTAATGTAAAGAATAATATCGTCAATTTTAAAAAGCTAACAGGAAGTTATTGGAAACAAAACAGTGAATTTATCAGAGATATCATGGAATACAAGATCATAAAAAATATCATTCTGTTTTGGATTGTCCGAAAGCACGGTGAACTTTATTGAAAGTATCAGAATTTTGGAATGAGATTCCCTTTCCCCAAAAGCACGGCAAACGTTTATTGCAAATATCAATCTTTGGAATAAGATTACCTTTCTATATGTTTTGCTCTTTCAGTGTAGGGTATCTTTCCTTTGGAATGTCCTTTCCTTTCTCAGTTGACAAGTTTGTTATTTGGTAGCAGACAAAACAAAAATCATTTGTGGCAATTTCAACCCGTATAGTACAGACTATATGCTTTCTCTGTTGATTTATATTACATACAGAGAGTTCATCTTTTTCTTCCCAGTTGCAGACACATTCTATTCTGTTTAAGAACATCTGACTATAAATCTTGATTTGAAGTGTTTGAAATTCTGAAAAAACAACACAATTTTCTTCATTAAACACTCTACCAGCTGACCAAAGCCTTTAGAGTAGTAAATAAGCAAGGTAATGGAAGGCCACTGCTTGCTTCCAATTTGTTTGCAATGCATGAAGTAGATAATAGAACTACATAACAAACTTACAAGGTCAGAGACTCCTGCTGAGCTATCTGGCTTTGACCTCCATGTATAGCACAGGTCAATTGCATTTCCTTCAGTCATCTTTCTGTATCAGGCTAGCTAAGCTGAATTCTGCCAAAGTAATCTTCTAGAAAGATTTCACTTTCGAAGAAAGGTTGTAATCTTGAGACAAGCCATCCTTTTTCCCCTGAATGGCTGTGGTAGTCTAATTCAGAAAGACCCTTTCATATATTTACATTTTATCAAAAGATCTGGGTACAACAGTTATTTTGGCAGACATTTCAGAGGGCAGGTTGGAATGACTTTTGCTGCCTACTAATACAACATTCCAGTTAATTTCCATTAAAAGGGATGATGAAGAAAGGAATAACTTTAAGATTGTTGGTAGATTATCATGCTGTTAAAGGAGAAGGGATCTTATATCTTTCCCTCTCCCACCCTTTTTTTTTGTATAGAAGTCATGTTTCATCTGCCTTAGACAGAGGTTTAGCAAAGCAAGATGCTAAAGCTTTTCAAAGAATATATTATTCCAGGATATAGATTAAAACTGCTCTGTGGGGCAATAAAGAATACGTCTACTCTCTCTTCTCTGCAATAGTCCTCCAGAATAGAGATAGACTACTAAAGCATCTTCCCTTACTCATCTTTTCTGCATGCCCAGTTCATGTCATTGTTCCTCCGAGGGTAGTTTTCCAGATCCTTCACCATCTGGTAGCCCTGCTCTGAACCTCTTCCATTTGTTGTGGTCCTGGACACAGTAGTTCAAATGAGGACTGACCAAGGCAAAGTAGATTGGAACAATTACTTCTCATGGCATGGATGTTGCACTCCTGGTAATGCACTCCCAAGATAACAATTGCCTTTTCAGCAGTTGTACCACACTGCTGACTCATGATTACTTTGGGGACAGCAAAGACACTCACATTCCATTTGTATGTACTATTGGTCTCCTTAATCCTGTACTTAATGCCTTAAAATTTTCTACCCAAATGCAGAACTTTTTATTTTGCTCTGCTAAATTCCATCTTATTCTTTTCAGCCCACTGCTTAAGTTGTCTACATTTTTTTTTAACCTTCTCTGTTTCGTGCTAAATAGAAGCTATGCCATCCAGTTTTGTATCATCTGCAAATTTGTAAGTGTTCTCTCAATTCCCCATTTGGTCACCTATAAAAATAATTCAACAATGTGGGGATCTAGGATCCATTCGGTACTTCCCTCCAAGTTAAAGTACAGTCATTAATGTTCACTTTTTGGTGCAATGGTTCAGCCAGTTGTGAGTCAGTCTAACAGTATCATCTAGACCAGGGATAGGCAACCTTGGCTCTTTTAGGACTCGTGGACTTCAACTCCCAGAATTCCTGAGCCAGCCATGCTGGCTCAGGAATTCTGGGAGTTGAAGTCCACGAGTCCTAAAAGAGCCAAGGTTGCCTACCCCTGATCTAGACTGTATTTGACCATTCTATTAAGGACACTATAATTAGGCACTCTGTCAAAGGTTTTGCTAAAGCCCTACATTATATCTTGTATCTACAGCATTACCAACTAAGCTAGTAACTCTATCAAAAAAGGAGATACGATTAATCTGCCACAATATATTTGCAACAGACTTGTTCTGATCTTTTCCCTAATGTGCATCCTTTTATATATTCTCGGAACAATGTCTATATTTCTCATTTCTAACTACATTCAGGCATGTAAGTCCTCACTTAGATACTTGATTTTTTAATTTGCTTAATCTAAGAGATAAGCATAAGTGTACAAGTGATTCTGATTTCTAGACAGTATTATTTAGGGAATAGCTAAAATTTACCTAGTGAATAGATTACTGACATAAAATTTCAACTGTTTTCCAGTTGAAACTGTTAACCCTCTTACTCCACCAGTTCTCATTTGTTAAGGATACAACCTAAAATGCATTATTTGTTTTGAATGTGTATAATTTAGCTTTTCACCTAGAACAGTGGTTCTCAACCTGTGGGTCGGGACCCCATTTGGGGTCGATCAACCATTTCACGGGGGTTGCCAAGCAAGGCTGTCCGCCATTTTTTTGTACGCCATTTTTTTTTCCTTTTCCGGCGGGTGCCTTACCTCCCTTGGGCTGGGCCAGCTGGTGGTCGGCCTGCTCCATCTCTGCCGCTTGCCAGCTACACCTCGGCCGGCGCAGGGGGCGGAACCACACATGCGCGGCGCTCCCGGGCAGGGAAAGTCCTTGACCTACGACCGGTTGAGTAGTCCTTGACTTACGACTGGTTTAGTCCTCGACTTACGACCGGTTTAGTCCTCGACTTACGACCGGTTGGGGTCGCGGCATTAAAAAGGTTGAGAACCACTGACCTAGAACATAAAATGAGCAAATGAACTTAGTCTTGATTGCGGTTCCAAATGGAAATGAGAATATTAAGGAAGGAGACAAACCAAAATCAATTCCAGTCATATGCTACCCAGGTAACATGCATAAAAACAACAAAACACACAGACACAGACACACACACACAAACAAAAGAACTTCTCATTTCTCCTTTTTTCCAAAATTTTGCAATTTGGCTTGCAGTAATGATGCTCATATCTTTTCTTTTTTCACAGCACAAAGTCTTTAGAGTGGTGCGATTTTGTGGCTTTGACTTAACGCTGATTTCATACACCCCAGGATTTTTCCACAGGCCAGCTTTGTTTAAGTGAGCTGCCAGCATATCATCATAATGACAATATCCAGTAGACCAGTGATGCTTACTCACAGGCAGAGGCTATTAAGTTGGAATTTTTGAAAAACTGTTCCAACAACTTCTGTTAAAAACCTTACTCAGGAAATAGCTGACTTAGTTTTACTATTCTGCCCAGCCTTGTAGAAATGCCCTTCCAGCCTGTTTTTGCCATTGCCAGCACAGTTCTTGTAATCAGTAAATCGTGCCTGATTCATATTAGGAGTACATTTTCTGATCACATTCCACAGATGGAAGAGAATGTGCGAGTGAACATTTTTCTGAAACGATAACCAAGATAGAGCATATTAATTTTCCCCCATGTTCTGCACACAAATGACTTTCTTGAAAAATGCACAGATTATAAACCTTCAGTATATTATAAACTTTTAGTTCAGCCGTTTTTTGACAGACAAACATAATCCTGCCGCTTGCAGGAAGCTAAGTAATTAGTGTTACAAGTGGTACTACAGGGGATTATTTATAGCTACTCTGTCATTCATACCTGCTTATAGCGATATTTACAACACACTGGAAGGGCATAAACTGGTCTCCTTAATCAGACCAAATCTGTTACAGCAATCTGTCCTTCACAGTCACTATCCAGGCGGATATTTACAAATGCATTCTCTCTGAGCATGAAGATTGCATTTAATTAGCATCCACAACATCCACAGGTCAAATTTATATCTGCAATATTTTTTGCTAAAATAATTATCTGCAGATGGGGGGGTTGTCATACTCATACTACTGATGAAAACAGAAGAAGCTGATGAAAGCAAAGTAAAGAGGAAGAGGTGCAGATCCTTCAGGCATCCTTGCTGCAAAGCTCGAATGGCTTGGAAAATTACTTCTTGCATGGGAGGCTACTTGCCTGGTGAATTTAACCCTTCAGGATAGCTATACTGGACATCTTGTCTTTTCCCCCCCCCCATATTCAGCTGTTCCTCCCCTTGCTCACCTCTGCATTTTTTTATCCTCTTTTCTCTTTCTTTTTCCCTGTTTGGCTACCCCACATTGCCTTATCGCTATCACAGGTTTTTTTTTCTCTTTTTCCTCTTTCTCTTGGGAAAAAGTAGTGGACTGTGAGTATATATTTGTAGATTTCTGTGTGAAAGAATGTACATCTAGGGATCAATCAGTGTTTTGTTTTCATTTGCATTTGTTCATACATATTAAGTTTCTTGTTGTTCTGATCCTGCCCTCTTTTTAGGAGGAGACAGAGTGGCTTCTGACAGGTATATGGATACATACAGAGGTGTATCTGTAGAAAGTAAGGCGGATGATCTTGATGGAAATAGGCAAGATCCACTGCTAGGGGGGATGAGGTGAAACATATTCTATGTCCACAATAAACAGATAATACTTGGAAACAGCTCAGACAGACACTCGCTAATTGACTAGAACAGTGATGGCGAACCTTTTAGAGTCTGAGTGCCCAAACTGCAACCCAAAACCCACTTATGCATCATCGAGTGCCGGGTGGGTGTGGCCCATTGGCTGGATGTGGCCCATTGGGTGGGCGTGGCTGCGGTGGTAATGGCAGACTGGGTGGGACTAAAAAGTTCAATCAATCAATTCCAATTTTGCAAGATCTTTTTTTTTCCCACGAAAAGTTGAAATTGACTGATTGATTGAACCTTTTTTTTTTTTTTTGCACACGGCAGCGGAGGCCTAAAGCAAAAAGGTTTTATAAAACCCAGCTGAAGGTCTAAGACTGGGGCAACGGCGCGCGTGCCACAGAGAGGGCTCTGAGTGCCGCCTCTGGCACTACTGGACTACAATATAAGAAGGGGGGTGAAGGAACAGCAAAGTCAGATTTACAAGATTCTGTCCATTTAGCCAGTTTAAATAAAAATAAGGTAGTCCTTGGATAATATAGTAACTGGGACCAAGAGGGAACTGCGTCACTAAGCAACGTAGTCATAAAGTGTGACATCACGTGACCACACCAATTTACAATGGCAGCTTTGGCAGTTCCAGTTGTAGTTGCTAGGCAAAACCTCAGAGGTGATGGAATGTGTGGATGACCTTGAGAAACAAGGAGCAGAGATGCTATCCAGGAAACAATCAGAAAAAGAGAGGCATGAGCCCCCAGTGGCTTAATAGTCAGGGGGGGAACTTAGGAAGGATCCGCTCTGATGGATCAAGCAGTTAAAAGTGGCGGCAGGAAGTTTATACTTTCAGATTTGCAAGATTCTGTTAATGTGGCCTCACAGTGAATTAGAATCAGTTCAATTAATTATCTTTCCTGTCTGGTTTACTTGGGAAAGCTGACATCACGTGATCACCATTAGTAACCTCCTGCCAACTTCCCCATTGACTTTGCTTATTGGAAGCTGGCAGTGAAGGTTGTAAATGTAAATCACATGACTGTGTTATCCTGCAACCATTGCTGCGACCGTCGTAATTTTGAGTTGGTCACCAAGGGCCAAATTGTGATCCCAAGACCATAAGGTTGCTGCAGTAGCTACATCTTGGAGGTCTGGCTGTCAGTCCCCTTGTTCAGTTCCATCAAAACTTTGAATAGTAGCTGAACTATATATATATAGTTGATGATGTCAATAGTTTGGCTGATGAAAGCTCAGTAAGTAACCTTTTTTACTCACAGGCTTGTTTATATTAAACAGTCCTGTTTATTTTATCCTGGTGTTCGTTTTTTTTATATTTTTATACATACATACATACATACATACATACATACATACATATATCTTTGATAATTTTGAATATTGGAATCCCAGGTATGGACATTTAAAGTCAATCAGATAAAAATAAAGAGCTCTGGGATGTAAGGTAAAAGGCTTTTTTTTATTAATTGCTGAGCTTTCGTTAACAACCTGTTAACATCATCAGAGCAAAGGGCTAAATGAGAAGGGGATAGTATGCACATAAATTTACATAACAGTTAAACAATGGTTGCAGTGAGGCATGTGCACATAGCGTGCTTAAGAAGCTCTTAAAGGCATAAAGCAGTCAGTCTCAAGACCATTTTCAAAAGTTGCGCTTGTCAGCTGTTTGGCGCGTAGATCCAGCGCGCCTATCAGCTGTTCGGCGCAAGGTTCTTAGGGCTTTGCGCTCAGTCTTGTGCCGGCTGGATTTCTTCCGTGAGGTGCAGCTTGGGGGTTCATTTCGCTCTATCGCGTGCAGGAGCTGCGGGATTGGATCTGTAGGGAGAGAAAGCAGATGCCCTTGTGGGGCATGTGAATGATTTGCCTGCCCTCGCTCCCCCTTTTTAGGAAGCTGTGAAATCGTCTCTATTAAAGGAGCCAGCCTCTTGGATTGTGTAGTTTCTTTGGTGTAGGGTTGCTGTGTGTGTGTGTTTCGTTGGGTACGGTCGTTTGGAATGTTTGTGTGTGGTCGTTTGTTATGCTTATTAGTTGTGGGTGGTTTTGTGGTGTTTGGGAATTGGGCTGTAATATTTTGTTCCATTGAATGTGATAAGTCATATTTCATTGCATTCATAGTGTGTGTGTGTGTGTGTGTGCAAGGATGAACGTTTCATTACCAGGCTAGGTAACATCTTCAGTGGAGTTTAGGGGATGCCAGTGTCAGTGTTCTTTTGTTTATAAGGGCTTTAGGTGTGGGTTTGTCAAGTGATGGGTCTTGTGATGGGTCAGGTGTGAGTCATCAGTCTTGTGGTGGGTCTTGTGATGGGGAGGTTACATCAGGTCAGGTCATTGGGAGTGAACTGTTGGTGGGGGGCTTACATGGGTTGGTTGAGGATCAGTGCTGTCTCTGGTGGGCTGTGAGGTTGATTTGGATCCTGAGGGGTTCGTAGCCTGGTTGTAGATCAATGAGTCTGTTGATGGAATTGCTAGTGGAGTGCCAGGCTTCAATGAACTCACGAGCATGGCAGATGGTAGTGTGGCCAATGATTTTTGTGTTGCTCCAATCTAACTAGTGCTGTTTGGTGTCAGTGTGGATAGAGATTAAGGATTTGGGACCGTGACATTTGACTGCCAGCTGGTGTTCGTGGATCCTGGTTTTTAATTGACATGATGTTTGTTCCGCGTAGAATTGGTTGCAATGGTTATAGTTGATTTTATAGATTACATTGTTTCTTTTATCCTTCTGTATCTTGTCTTTGGTTTCTGGATAATTCCTGGCTGAGTGTGGCTGTGGGTTTGTGGGCTATTGCTATTCCTAGAGGTTAGAGAATTCTGGCTGTCATTTCCAACATCCCTTTTTAGGTTTTTGCGTGATAGTTGGCTATGTGATGTGTTGTGGTTTTGATGCTTGTGTGTCGGAATACGAAGTTTTAGGATAGCCATTATGGAGAAAGACATCAAGCAGCCATTTCTCTTAGTGTTGTGGTGCTGGCCTTTTTGAAGAGGGTCTGGACCGCTTCTTTTGTGTGCAGTGGGGGGTTGCTTGCGAAGCTGAGGATCTGGTCCGTGTGCATGGGTTTGTGGTAGACGTGGGTTTCCAATTGTCCATTGTCTAGTCTAGTGTGCATAGTCTATATCAGGACTTTTCAACCAGTGGTATGGGTACCACCTGTGGTACGTTGGCACCTGGCAAGTGGTATGCGACCATCCTAGAAAAGTGTTAGCGGGGGAGGGGAATGAGCTGAACCAGTGGCAGCACCGCACACGCCTGAGTGAGAGATGGCTGGAGCTGCAGGGCTGTCAGGGCTCAGCGGAAGCGCCAGGATCAGCGCTTCTTCGGGGCTGTCAGGGCTCAGCGGAAGCACCAGGATCAGCGCCAGGCTCCAGCTGGAGCTTGGCGCTGATCCTGGCGCTTCCACTGAGCCCAGAAGAAGCGCCGATAAGCTGGAATGTTGCAGCATCTCCAGGGTCTTGTGATTTACATTCAGATGCTTGGCAATTGATTCATATTTATGACGGTCACAGTGTCCCAGGGTCATGTGAAGTGACCAAAACCTGCTGCAACCACCCAGCAGACGGGGGAGATAAAAACCAAACACCCCCCACCCCACCCCCGCTGCCAATCCTCAACAGAAATGCTCACAACAATGAAAACCTCGAACAGGAGGAAGAGCGCCGCCGGGCGGGCAGGCAGGTGTCTTGCTCGGCTGTGGCTTGGGGGGCACTTTTTTCAGTGCCATTGTAACTTCGAACAGTCACTAAGTGAACTGTTGTAAGTCGAGGACTACCTGTATTTCATCACCTTTTTCCTTTTTTGGGGGGGTCATCAAGTTTTTGACACCTTGCTAGGCGACTGGTGGTACTCGGATATTGCCATATCCTAAAAGTGGTACAATGGGTGAAAAGGTTGAAAAGCCCTGGTATATATATATTCTCTTGCTTTTGAGAGTAAGCATTCTCTTAAATTCTCATAAATTCACCGACATCTTCATTTCAGATAATTATTGCACTTTATAAACCTTGTGACTTTACTGCCATTAACCCAGCACATAATAGTAAGTTCCAGGTTTACTTTATTACTTTAGTACAGCCAAAAGGCCAGTCAGGTAGAATGCATAACTACGTATAATAAGCAGTAATATAAAAACAATAAATCACTTACTAAAGAATAACCAGCATAATCAATGGCGTATATATATATATACACACACATACTCATTTACAGGTAAAAAAAATACTGTAAAACATAAAAACTATAATGCGAGCAGCTATCAAAAGGCTAATTCACAAAGGTGAACTAGATGTTATCATGTAGCAAACTCTGCATGCCATCACACAGGATTTTGCCACATTCTATTTAATGAAGTCATTTTTTTTGTCTGATAGCAATAGTGGAACATAAAATTGCTGTAAACAACTTGGAAAATGCAAGAGAGAAGGTGTAAAATGTTTAGTGCAACAGAGGAAAACACAAGCAGCATTTCCTATCATTCCCTATACACATAAGGCAATGTATTCCTTAGAGGAGGTATTTCAGAATTTGCCCTATAGGACTGCCGATGGAAGCATATCAAATTTAATTTTTGGAAATGTTCTCCATTTGGGAAATAGAAGAAAGGAAGGATAGCTGGCAAGCTGTCCTCAGAGGCATGTAACCCACTCTTGAGTTTCCTCCATTTGTGAAGTTAATTCTTTTGAAAAGCTGTAACCTCAATTTGCTACCTTGGTGCTTTGTACGTAATGCGTGCTCAAGGACTTTGGCTGGCTCAAAATTCAGGGAGAACCAAGGTGCAAAACTTTAGAGGCACACATTGCTTCCATCCATCTAGATTGAAAGTTATCAAGAATACCTGTGAGACCAAACCTGTGGGGAAGAAACTATGTTTCAAGTAGTAGTAGTAGTAGGCAATTAGTAGCCCAAATCATGCTTCTGCCCCTAAAGTCTGATTTCCAGCATTTGGGACACATCCAACTGGAAAATTGCTGTTAGTTGGCATCAATTCGAGTAGTCTGTAATTGGATAAGAGCCACTTTGTGCACCATAAGACAGCTGCAGCAGGGATTTTTCCAGATATATTTTGATGGCAGCAGGTCCTAGCACCTCCTTTTATGTGAAAGAATTTCAGAATAGCCCCTGAGCTTCAAGCGCTACGTGTTCCATTTGGCTTTCATGTTCCCAGAAGTGTGGAATATTGCTTCAAGATACTTAAAACATTTTACCTGTTCTGTCTTGTGTCCGCCAAAGGACCCATTATGCAACTTAGGCTTTTGGCAAAGACCATTATCTTTGTCTTTGGATAATTTAATTGCAGATACTCTTCTGTACATTGCTGCACAAATTTTTCTCAAAGCCCTTTAAAGATCAAATGTGTTAATTATAGAAACAACAGATGCAGAAAATTTTCCTCTTGGAAATTCTGTTATTCAGCCTTTTTATTTCGTCTGTTTATTAAACTTCTATGTCGTCCATCTTGCCAAGGCAATTATTTCCTATAGTGCTTACTTTAGTTGAATAGCACTTGCATAATGGAATTTAATCAGAATATCATATTTGCAACCTTTGATAGTCTGTGAAGTTCAGACTCAGGTCTGAAAACTCACTTAGCAACCACCTCACTTAATGACTGAGTTGCTGGTTCCACTTGTGGTAGCTAAGCAAAGACTACCTGTAGTTGGTTGCAATATCTCACTGGCTTACAAATATGGTTCGTGTCAGAAATGATGGTCATAATTAGGGAAGTTGGAAGTGATCTGCTAAAGTCGGGGACCCATACATAAGCTTTTTTAGATTCAAGTCTAATTCTCACAATTCATTTCCCTGCTCCAGACATACTTGCCCAGATTCAAGTAGGCAACCCTTTTGGTCCTAATTATGTCTGCATGTGCCCAGAATGTAGAAATAATTTGCACAGTTTTAATGCTTGTATATGATCTATTGCACTGAGGAGGTTAAACGCAACTTGATTTTGTTGTGTAATTTATCTTACTCAGACTCATCTGCTTCTTAATTTTACATGGTAGCCACATTTTACAACCTCCCACAATCCCCATTTTTCCTCTTCTATCTTTTGTCCCTTCTTTTCACTGGCTTTTAAAAATATATACCCTAGACAATTTAGCATCTTGGTGTGAAAATATTTGGTATGAATGTATGCATGTATGTATGTGTGTATTTTACTGCCTTTGCTTAGATAAATACTAGCATTTTTGTGCTTTTTAGGAAATATAGGCTAAAGAATAGGGTTCCATAGCTTATTTCAATGAATTCATATTGAACTGTGGCAAAACAAGGGAAATATCATACACCGGTATTTATCAAACTTGGCAACTTTAAGATGTGTGGAATTCAATGTCCTAAATTGCTAAGCTTGAAAAACACTGTCATATATCATACTTGTACTTGGTATACTTTGAAAAAAAGTCATGAGGACAGAATAAAAGTCTGGATGGATTTTATGGTTTTAATTGCATCCTCAATCACTTCCTAATAGAAAAGCAAGTTAGTGATATTTGTAAAAAAAAAAAAAAAAGCATACATTATTACTCTGAATTGGGAATTACAGTGAGGGCTGAAGTACAACATGCCTAGCAGGCACACCAACTTGTGACCCAGCAGTGTTGTGCGGTGGACCACAAGAAGACTAACTAATCAAATTTGTGGCTGCGATCCAGTTGCCTGAAAGTGCAAAATTAGGGGTATTATCACACATTTACCAAAACACTACCACATAACTGGTGCTTGCATTTGGTTCAATGAGATCAAAAATAATGCAAGTCTCTTCTACAGTCAGAAAACATACATCTTCCTTTAGCTGGTCCAGAATGCGGCCGCGCGGGCGGTGTTGGGAGGGACTCGTCGCTCCCATGTGACACCGCTGCTGCGCGAGCTGCACTGGTTACCAGTGGTCTTCCGGGTGCGCTTTAAGGTGTTAGTTACCACCTTTAAAGCGATCCATGGCATCGGACCTGGCTACCTCCGAGACCGCCTTCTGCCACAGATTCCCTCCCATA
>NW_015387530.1:101230-117227 GCF_001527695.2 Protobothrops mucrosquamatus | reverse complement strand
TAATTGGAAACACAGCTGGTAATATTTGGTTTTAATTCGGCTTTTATCGGGGTTTATTTTTTGTATTTCTGTATTTTTGTATTTTGCATTTTTTGTATTGTGTGTATATTATTTGTTTTTAATATGCTGTGAACCGCCCTGAGTCCTATGGGAGAAGGGCGGTATACAAATTAAATTATCTATCTATCTATCTATCTAGCTTCTGAGAGTAACCCAGTATTATAGTTTATCTCTCTCTCTCTCTCTCTACACATACACACACACATATTGTATTAGTGCACTAGCCTGCCAGCTTTTGCAGTCCATTAGAACAAATTCCCAAAGCAGCAATTTATTGAATTTCTTCTCAGTGTTGTCTAGTCAAGTGTCACAGTTTGCAGTTACTCATTCCAGAGCTAATAGATTTCTTTTTCGTCAAGATTACTTCACTTAGGAATAAGAGTAATAAATGCAGCACCATGGAAACAGCTTAATGAAAATGATGTTAAATGCCTGCAATTGCTCCTTGGGTGTTTTAATTAATATGCTCTGAAAATGGCAGGGTTATTTATGGGGCGGGCATAAATAACCCAACCCGTAAATAAAGGAAACTGAAGTTAGCTTGTTATATATCCATTTCAACGTTATCCTCATAAAGGTAATTTGAATACTGGTGGACAATTGAGCCGCTCCTATCCTTTTACAATTCCCAAAGACAGATTTTGAAAGAGTAGAAAAGGATACTCAAAGCCTCAAGATCCCTTTCATTTGCTTATCAGTCTGAAAAAAAACATTTGTACAGCTTCTTTCTTAACTTCTAGTTTAGCTATGTCCCAGTTGTGAATTAGAATTGTAGGAACACTCCATCCAAGACAGATTTTCCTTTTCAAGCACATAAAGAATTGCCCATTCTCAGAGGAAACTACTCTCTGTGTCTTTCCCAGAGTTACTGAGCCTTTCTGAGAGGAAGGAAGCTATTCAGAGACAGGGTTTCAAAGAGAGAACCAACAGAGATCCTTCTCTGTGGGTATATATTTTGGACTTGCATTTAGGAAGTTTATTTTTGGGAGCTTGTATGTCAGCAGTTTATACCCTTCTGTTGTAGTATTATCACAATCTATAATCTGCCAAATCTGTCTTGTCTGATTGTATGTAACTTTCAGTTGAGTGAAATGGTGCACCGCAGGGCAGCAATTTTTGAATCAACATACCTCAGATGTACCTTACGGAATGCATCCAAAATCTCGGAACCGTAATTCCCTTGGAATTACAATTTGGCAAAGTTTTAGTGAAGTTCAGTGCTGCTGTTCTGCTGTGGCCAGTCATCATTTGATTATCATTTCCAAGGCTCCCTGTCAGCTTCCTACAAGTCAGAAGGAAGTTGGAAGTCTTTCCCACTCTCAATGATTTTTTGCCTGCCCATGGTCATTCTGTTTCTCTATTTAGGTAAGAAAATACTTCTGAAACAATGACCCAACGGATTGTGGGTTGACTAGTTATAATATAAAACATGCTGTCAGCTGTGCAGCATGTAATGTTTTAGATATAAACTTACAAGCCAGAAAGACTTGGATTCAGATTTCAGTCAGGAATTCTTCTGGACTTGGCAGAAATGGGTAGAATAATGGATTATTCATGTATATTCTCCTTTTTGGTGTTTTGATACCTAAGTGTTCAAAATTCTGTATGTAATTTGGCACATTTTCTCTTGGTAAAGCAGTCGTCTATATTCATGACTCATTTCTTGCATTCAGCAAGAAATTATTCCTAAACTTAAAACCTTTTTTCAGCAACCGAGATTTAAAATGTTAGCAGTTAATGGTGTGAATTTCTCAATTAAAATGGGAGAACATGGTAGCCTGCATGGAAACCACTGAAAAAAACAGTTCATCATTAAAATGCATATACCAGGGGTCTTCAAACTTGGCCCTTTTATGACTTGTGAACAAAGCACCAGATAAAAGGACGAGAAACAACAGTTGGAAACTGACCAAAGAGAGAAGCAACCTGAAACTAAGGAGAAATTTCCTGACAGTGAGGGCAATCAACCAGTGGAACAGCTTGCCTCCAGAAATCGTGGGCGCTCCAACACTGGAGATTTTTAAGAAGAGACTGGACATCCACCTGTCTGAGACGATGCTCGAGCAAGGGGCTGGACTAGAAGACCTCCAAGGTCCCTTCCAGCTCTGTTCTATTCTAATTCCTCAGCCAGGCACGTTGGCTGAGGGATTCTGGGAGTTGAAGTCCACAAGTCATAAAAGGGCCAAGTTTGAAGACCCCTGGCATATACCTATCAAGCTATGAAGCAGAGCGAGAATAACTCTTGTTCAAAGATTGCTGATGGCTTGTGTTCAAGGAAGAGGGGCCCTTGGTGCTCGCTTACTTAGATGTTTTCTTCTGGACATTTCATCACCCAAACTAGATAATGAAGCCCACACTGATGATGTTACCTCGTTTGGATAATGAAAAATCTACAAGTAAACAAGCATGCTCATAGAGCACCAAAGACCCCTTCCTTTCAGCCCTGAGCTACAAACATTCTCTTTTTAAGGAAGAATGAAAAGAAATGTTATTATGAAGACTTTAAAATTCAAGGTGCTGATTATCACCTTTAAAGCCTTGCGTGCCACGGGGCCAGGTTATATCTGCAAGACAGCCTCTTCCTGAGGGTATCCGCCCATCCCACCAGGTCCTTCTCTTAAGTGGTGTCATCTGGTGTGATCTTGACTATGTACCTTTTCCATAGCTGCTCCACCCTTTTGTAACCATCTTCTAAGAGGCAATCAAGACCCTTCCCCCATGCACCAGGGTAGGAAAAAAGTGAGTCCAGGATATTGTGGCACCATGAGAGGAAACCTGATGTGTTTCTTGTTAGGGTTTTGTGAGAAATGTTTATGTTCTGTAGTTATTGTCTGTTGTGAGCCGCCTAGGATTACTGTATCTAAGATAGGTGGCCATTTGAGTTTTATACTGAAAAAATCAATACAAACTTTAGACCTTCCAGCAGGCAGGCTAGAGACACGTATAATTAAATAGGCATATTATTGTGGTACAAGTGATAAAACATAGAGTGTTTTGTTGTCTGTTGGTACATAAATCAATTGTATTTGGAAAGCAGAAAGATGTAAATTTAATTTAGGATGAGAAAGAAACTACCCTATGGAAATCAATTGTCAGGAAATTGATAGAATACCAATCCCTGGGAGGTTTTGCTATCCGAAGCCCAAATTACAAAAAGATGAAAACTGACCTTTGCAAATTGCATTTTTCCAAGCTGCCTAAAGTCAGCTGAAATGTTTGCATACAAATTCCTGGAAGTGTGATCTACCATTTTCTGATTTTAGTTGATTAAACTATGGAGAGATTCAGATAATGAGTGCAGATATTAGATCATTCTGGAGAAAAATAGGGAAGGGTGTAAAAACTATCAAAACAAGCCTACGTTTGCAAAAAAATAAATTAAATTAAATCCGAAACACCAGAAGTCTTAGACCAGTAGTACACAATCTGAGCTCCGAGGTTCACATATGACATCCCCCCATAATTACCAAGAGATCTCCAAAATTGAAATTGTGAATACAATCGGGGAGACATATAAAGTGTATGCCAGGAGAATTGTATTAACTATTTAATTTTAATTAAATACAAATGATTTCTTTCCTGGTACCCCCAAAATGTATATATCCCTGTCCTTGGAAGCTAAATGAGCTATTGAAATATAATGGTAGATAGCCAGTCATTACTTTAACTTGTTTCAAATGTTCTTCAGAATACGTCACACTCCTTTCAGAACCTAAGCATTTACCGATTTGGATACTATAATGTAAGATTTCAACCAATCACTGCACTTTGTAAAAATTCAAAACAGAGATGTTGTCCTTCTTGCTGAAAAATGTCATTGCTCTTCAGCCTCATAGGTCCAGGTTCTGCGAGGGCTACTCTGCAAACTCAAACTCATGTGCCTTCAGTTCATTGGTTACAAGGTTTTCCATCTCCATCCAGTAGTGTCTACAGACTCTACAAGATACTTGTTCTGCTGGCTGCCACTGGCCTTTTTTCAGTGCTTGCAGCTGATTAATTGTACAAACACTGGATGCTGCCCAGAAAACGGTCTGCCTCTGGTTTTTAATGCTTGTCAGAGAAGCAAAAAACAATGTTGTTTCCAGTGCTATCCCTTCATTCAATGTGCAGTTACTATTTTTTAACTGAAATTATGAGGCTTCTGGCACAAAAAGGAGAAATAACTAACAATACGATATACAGAAAGTTCTCAATGTACAACCATTCATTCAAAGTTACAATAGCACTGGAAAAAAAAGTGGTTTACGATTGGTCACATTTATGACTGTTATAGCTTCCCCAGAGTCACAAGATGAAAATTCGGCTGTTGGTGTGGGTTTATGATGGTTGCAGTGTCCCTGGGTCATGTGATCACCATTTGCAACTTTCTCAGCTGGCTTCCAAAAAGCAAAATCATTCAGGGATGCCAGGTTCATTTAATAACCATGTGATTCACATAATGACTATGGTCAGTGGTGGGATTCAGCCAGTTTGCACCAGTTCAGCAGAACCGTAGCTAATTTTTTGTTGCCCAGGCCCAGAATGGATTTCCGGAAGCGGCATCCACACAGAGAACCAGTTGCTCATATATTTGAATCCCATCTCTGACTATGGTGATTTAATGACCATGGCAAAGAAGGTCATAAAATCGGGTGTGTCTCACTTAACCACCTCACTTAGTGACACACATTGTGATCCCAATAAGTTGAGGGCTACTTGTTAGTCCATATCCCATTTGTCAGTGCAATATGGTTGTGTGGTAGAGAATTGTTAAAGGGGAAGAATAAAGTTGTTGCTTACAAGGTAAGGCAATCTGTGTAAGACATAATTAGGTGTACCCCATTATTTCAGAAGATTAAGTCTCAATAAATGATCGTAACCCAGTCACAATTTATAATTAATTGGCAGTGTACCTGAAAAAGAACAATGGCTTTTTCTAATAAGCTATCAATTCCAAACTTTCCCATTAGACAGTATTGTTCTTATGTTTCAGCTATTAAGACAAACAGATTGCTTTCCATTGTCCTCTGCCCTCTTCCCAGTCAGCCTCAGACTCTGTCATCCACCTTGCCTTAAAAAGAATCCTTTGGATTTCCTCCAAAATTACCCGAAACAGTGGTTGTTGTGATTATTTTAACTGCATTCAGTTCTATCTTTAACTTTGGTGTAGATGCAAAGAGCTTGTCTTAAATTGGGCTTCTTAAACTATATTAAATTATAGCTCTTATAATTCCCAGCACGTATTTGGCTATTAATGTCTGGGTTACTAAAAAGATAAATATCCTCCTCTCATGAAAAGCAGTGAGAGAGAAGAAAAACTGACAAATATTTCAATTCTTTATGAATAGGGAGACATTTAATTCCTAATCAGACCCTGTCCATATTGCCTCAGATCATCTGATCTGTCTGAAAACAACTACCCGGGTTCAAGAGTTGTCCCTTCATCAGCCACTTATTTGATGGGGCCATCAAGCAAAAAATGTTGATCTGGTTTCCCAAAACAAATTCATGGATTGCTGGTTTGTAAAACTTTGCCAACCAGGGACTAACATTGCAGTGGTCATTCTGTTGAGTTCTGTTCAATGTTTTTTCATCTCTCTTTAAACGGGAGAAACCCGTTTAAAATTCTTGTGTCTTAACATGAAATTGATATGCCTTACAGTGAATATCTGTGGCATGAACTTTTAAGCCCTTGCTGGTTCTCATCTCCATTTATTTATTTGCAAAGACATATTGATTTTTTTTCCCCTTTCAACACAGTATTTTGCATGAAAGTTCCCATCCATGGGATAAGGAGAGGAACTTTATAGCTTAAGTTCTAACTAAACATCCGTGAACAAAAGGAGCCCCTTTGTTCTTAGATTTCTTAGTGGGTCCTGCTGGGTGAAGGAGAAGAGGTTTTAGCCAGTTCTCTCTTTCCCTGCAATATTGCTCCCATTCTAGATGGTCTCTCTGTATTCTCAGGCAAACATTTGAGGGCACAATAAATAGCTGGAAAGTGGGGGTAGGAGAGAGTGCCAGCCCAGGAGAACTGTGCTCAGCATCACCCCCATTAGCAAACTGAAATACAGGCCTACCATATATTGGCTGCAGGTTTTAAGCCCCCCAACAAACATTTAAGATCTTCACAGCCAGCATAAGTCTGGATGCAGAAGAAATGTCACTGTTTGAACCCCAAATGCTTGAAATGTATTCACTTGATGTGGGATCCAGGCAAGGCCATGAGGACTTAACACCACCTCTACAAACATTTCAGCTGAAGGGCTGTTTTTTAAATCATACCTCAAGTCCTCTTTGCATTTACAAGTGGCAGAGGGTCTTGCTGTTAGCACGTTGTTGTTGTTTTAACCAAGTGCCTGTTGTTGAAAGGGATGTGCCAAGATTTCTCCCTGTTTTTAACAAAGAAGCATAGCTAGGAGGAAAGATTGGTGTCTGTCATGTCAAGGGAATAACAATCTAACATGTAATCAGATATTGCTCCATGTTTGTCTTGTGGCAGGAGGACAAGAGAAATGTCCTCATGAATTTGCTGGGCATTTTAGGTGGGTCGTTGTAATTTTTTTCCCTTTTAAGTCAGTAGGGTCCATGGTGCTCTCTTGCCTTGGTGGTTTTCTTGCAGACATTTCATCACCAAGCTAAGTAACATGCCAATAATGTTACCTAGTTTGGTAATGAAATGCCTGCAAGAAAACCAGCAAGCTCCAAGAGCGCCAAGGACCCCTAAGTTCAACTCTGAACTGCAAATATTCTCTTCCATCCGTACTTTTGAGTCAGTGTTGATCCCTGGTAACTGTTGGGACGAGTTCCTGAAGTTTTCTTGGCAAGATTTTTAGAAGTGCTAATTTGCCATTGCCTCGATCCTAAGGCTGACAGAGTGGCTGGCCCAAGGTCAGCCAGCTGGCCTCATGCCTCAGATGGGACTAAAACCCACAATTTCCTGGTTTCCACCCTGACATCTTAACCACTACAACAAACTAGCTCTCCATTGTAAATTATCAAGCTTTTAACTTTGGGTACTGTACACCTTGATAACCCCTGCCCAAATTTCATACGGTCTTTTAAAAAGACAACTCTTCCAGGGGTAGGGCATTTGCTGAGGCTTATATCCGATTACTTTCTTATATTCTGAAAAATAGCATGGCAATGATGCAACCCAAGTAGCTTCATTGAACACAAGTCTGGGCTTGCCTCGGGCAAAATTCTTGGTTTGTTTGGTTTTTGCCATTGACATATTTAATGCACCATTCATATATTTAATATAAACCCCTTTTTGTCCACTCCCACCAGACTGTGATATGTATCTGTAGCCTTTTATGTTTGCTTCAATACCCTGTATGCTTTTTCAGAAAATGATGGATCGAATATATGAAATTCTTTTGTATTGCAAGAGAGCTTTTATTTTCTTACTGTTTCCTTTCATAGCTCAGGGTATTAGAGAGCAATGTAGCAATAGATCTAAAGTAATCAAGAATAAGGTGAAAGGGAAACATGCGGATTCAGCTTCCAATAAAATCTGGTTTGAAGTAAATAATAAAGATAATTATAGCAGAAGGCAGGGTGTTCGGATGTGTCCACACCTATGTGTGTGACTAATGGCTATTGCTCTTTTGATTTCCAATAGTTCCTACAAAAACTGGCAAAGGCATTGAAGTTCTGACTTTGCTGTCAGAACTATGTGTTCAAAGTTGCATTTCTGCATTCCTCTCATCTTTCCACCCTCTTTGGGGGGAGGGGTGGAAATGAGCTCAGATTTACTTTTTCCCCTTTACTTTTTGTTAATGTTTAAAAAAAAAGCTGTCATTCCATTTAGTTAATTGGAGGCTATTCTGTTGGGGAATTCAGTTGCATTCTCATGCTAAGCACAACGTTTTAATGAATAGGATGAGAGCTATAAATTCCAGGAAATAAACGAAGTGAAGAGATAGAAGTGTCAACTTAACTTGCAAGTTGTAGGGAATGTGAGTAGGAGTCTGAGAGTCTCCTCTTCCATCATTCTTTTCCCAGAGTAAAATCTATAATTTGGCGATATTCTAAATAGCAAAGCAATAGATGCTATAGGGAGAAATAGCTGCATTGAGACCAAACAGGTCACCAAAGACATTACTCATCATTATAGCCAAGAAGAGCTTTTGAGTAATGCATCTGAATGATGAGAGGGTTTCAAGATCATTGTCAGTAGGGAAACTGATTATTGTCCTAAATAAAGGTTTAATACTTTGCAGAAAGAACATTGGTCCTCCCAGAGCAGACATGGCACATTTCAGGGGAGATCACATACTGTACAGTAATATAGTCTAAAATAATCACATACTGTACCTTAATGCATAATGTCAGTATAGATTCATACTATTGTACTTGCTACTGTAAGCAGGGGAGGTAAAGTTAAGGGATTGGTGGCTTGGCTGAGGAGCCACTTCTTAGGAGTTCATGAATTGTGTGTTATGGACCCAATCCCATCTCCTTAGGGTGGATCTCCTATCAAGCTGGTCCCAGAAATAGCCTCTAATTGAGCTATCTCCCTTTACATTGTCTTTAGACAATGATGGTTCCCTCGGCTAAGAAGTGGAGATGAGCACTGTCCTAGAGCAGGGCTTTTCAACCTTTTCACCCATTGTACCACTTTTAGGATATGGCAACATCCGAGTACCACCAGTCGCCTAGCAAGGTGTCAAAAACTTGATGACCAAAAAAAAAACCCCAGAAAAAAGTGATAAAGTACAGGTAGTCCTTGACTTAAAACAGTTCATTTAGTGACTGTTTGAAGTTACAATGGCATTGAAAAAAGTGTCCCCCAAGCCACAGCCGAGCAAGACATCTGCCTGCCCACCTGGCGGCACTCTTCCTCCTGTCCGAGGTTTCCATTGTTGTGAGCATTTCTGTTGAGGATTGGCAGCGGGGGTGGAGTGGGGGGGTGTTTGGATTTTATTCCCCCGTCTGCTGGGTGGTTGCAGCAGGTTTTGGTCACTTACCTGACCCTGGGACACTGTGACCATCATAAATATGAATCAGTTGCCAAGCATCTGAATGTAAATCACAAGACCCTGGAGATGCTGCAACATTCCAGTTGATCGGTGCTTCTTCAGGGCTCAGCAGAAGCACCAGGATCAGCGCCGAGCTCCAGCTGGAGCCTGGCGCTGATCCTGGCGCTTCCGCTGAGCCCTGACAGCCCTGCAGCTCCAGCCATCTCTCGCTCAGGCTTGTGCGGTGCTGCCACCGGTTCAGCTCACTCCCCTCCCCTGCTACTTTTCTAGGATGGTTGCGTACCACCTACCAGGTGCCAATGTACCACAGGTGGTACCCGTACCACTGGTTGAAAAGCCCTGATATACTGTTATTTTATCTCACCTGCAGCATCCTGTGATATGGAACAGAAGCAGGCAAATAGTATGTGTGGCTGACAATGAAGAAGGAGACCTCTTAGTAGGATCCAGTTGTCACATTCTGCCTCTTTGCTAACTCTCCTGCACAGCATCAGACTCTCAAGCAGGCATTTCTAGAGACTCTTTTTGTTTTTATCTTCATAAAAACAACATAAAAGAAATGTAAGGAATTGCCTAGACATTCTTGTGCTTTTTAAATAAACATGATCATGCAGGATCTTCACTCTGTGGAAGCTTACATTTGCTTTTTCTTCCAGGCTGAAACTAGTAGAGTTGGCTGTGATTGAGAACTGTGTCTAGACATGTGCCTCCTTTTGAGATCATATCATAGCTTTTCTTGTGGTTTTTTTTTTTTTTTTGTAGTTTCTGGAATTATAGTGTAGCACCTACACACTCCTATAGAGATTCAAGCTGACAAATTACTTGGATAGTATATAAGAAAGACCTTGAGGAACAAGGCAGAGATGCTGTTTAGGGAATGCTCAGATAAGAGAGGTCATACTCCATAGCTCTATAATGGGAGGAGAAAGAGGATCCTCCCTAACGTCTCAGGCTGCAAAGGAGATTTGTACTTTCAAGCTAGCAATATTCTGTTAATGTAGCCCAGGGGTAGTCAACCTTGGCTCTTTTATGACTGGTGGACGAATTCTGGGAGTTGAAGTCCACCAGTCATAAAAGAGCCAAGGTTGACTACCCCTGAGGTAGCCTTACAAATAAGGCAGAATTAGTTCATCTGGTGATGTTTCCTATCTGGTTTACCTGAGAAAGGCTAATATTATGATAGAATATCCTTCAATATATTTTTTTTTAAATCTGTCTCCTCAGCCTGTTGGGAAATACCCAGCCAGGCCCCAAGGATAGTGCAGAATTAGCCTCGAGTCTTTCCACAGCCACAGGAGATCAAGAACTGACTTCGCTTAAGCTCCGTAGAACCTTATCTGTCTCCTCCCAAGTTAAGGCTGGCAGTCTGGGGACATTCCTGTATAATAGGCACAATATGAAAAAGTGGTAAGTTTGAACTTTACAGGTATGGGTCTGGTTACTTGTGTCTGACACAGCCTCTTTTCCCACTCTGTTCTTTTTCATGTTCACTAGTAGCAAATATAGCAGAGTTTGTGAGGAAGTGTTTCTCCATCTGAACTCTCCCCTTTCCTCTACACAAAAATTCTGAATTTCAAAATGCTCATTGGTACCCTTTGCTGAGTCCTCCAGATAGATAGATAGATAGATAGATAGATGGATAGATAGATAGATAGATAGATAGATAGATAGATAGATAGATAGATAGATAGATAGATAGATAGATAGATAGATAGATAGATAGATAGATCCGAGACCGCCTTCTGCCGCAGATTACCTCCCACCGGCCGGTACGCTCCCACAGAGTGGGTCTCCTCAGGGTGCCGTCAGCCAGACAGTGCCGGCTGGCGACTCCCAGGGGGAGGGCCTTCTCAGTGGAAGCTCCCACCCTCTGGAACGAACTGCCCCCAGAGATCCGGGTGATCCCGGATCTCCCCTCCTTCCGCCGCGCCCTTAAGACATGGCTCTTCCAACAAGCAGGACTGGCCTAAGGGGAAATTTTTAGAGGGGTTTTAAAAGCTATTTTAATAATTAACAAGGCCAAATATTTAATATTTTATTTTAACTTTGTTTTAATGATAGTTTTTTGGGCATCTCTGTAGTTGTTTTTATCAGGCTGTCAGCCGCCCTGAGTCCGCAAGGAGAAGGGCGGGGTAAAAATTCTGAAAATAAATAAATTCTGAAAATAAATAGATAGATAGATAGATAGATAGATAGATAGATAGATAGATAGATAGATAGATAGATAGATAGATAGATAGATAGATGACAGACAGACAAGCTTTATTGTCATTTTTTTTACTGTTGGCACAATGACACATATTAAAAATGTAATTTAATTGCTTGCTCTCATTATGTACACATACATAATGCACATTTAAACATACTATATACAACATATGTATAGACACTTACATATAAGTAACATATAAATATTAATCACTGTCCATCTTGAATACAGTAATGCTGTATTTTATAATCAGGGAAGACCCCTTTGATTATATTGGCATCCCTATGTTTTGTAATAAAGAAGCAATCATTTATAATGACATTTTTTTAAATGTACAACTGTAGGACTAATGACATCTGGCAAATCTTCCTAAAGATACATTTTTGGAGCATTACCTCGTAGAAAGTTAGCAATTCCTTTGCCTTGTTTTTTAACTTCCTCAGAAATACTGTTATTCTGATTTTTTTGTGAGAATCCTTACTTCAATCAATCAATCAATCAATCAGAATAGAGCTGGAAGGGACCTTGGAGGTCTTCTAGTCCAACCCCCTGCTCAGGCAGGAAACCCTATACCATTTTAGATAGATGGCTGTCCAAACTTTTCTTAAAAACCTCCAGTGATGAAACACCTACAACTTCTGAAGGCAGGTCGTTCCACTGGTTGATTGTTCTCACTGTTGGGAAATTTCCCCTTAATTCCAGGTTGTTTCTAGCCTTAATTAATTTCCATCCATTGTTTCTTGTCTTGCCTTCTGGTGCTTTGGAAAATAAGTTGACCCCCTCTTCTTTGTGGCAGCCCCTCAAATGCTGGAATACTACTATCATGTCACTCCTAATTCTTCTTTTCTCTAGTCTGGTCATACCCAATTCCTGCAACCATTCTTCATATGATTTTGTCTCCAGGCCCTTAATCATCTTAGTTGCTCTTCTTTGCATTTTTTTCCAAAGTCTCAACATCTTTTTTGTAATGTGGTGACCAAAACTAGATGCAGTATTCCAGGTGTGGTCTTACTAAGGATTTATAAAGCGGTACTAATACTTCATGTGATTTTGATTCTACTCCACTGTTTATGCAACCAAGGATTGTATTAGCATTTTTGGCTGCTGCCACACATTGCTGGCTCATGTTTAAGTGATCATCCACTAGGACTCCAAGGTCCCTCTCACAGTTACTGTTTTTGAACCAGGGTTAGCCTAATCTGTACTTGTACCTTTGGTTTTTCCTGCCTAGGTGTAAAACCTTGCTTTTCTCCACATTAAATTTCATGTTGTTGGATTTGGGCCCATTGTTTGCACACCACTGCACATAAATCATACATTCCTGTTAATCTGAGGGAAAACGATACTTCTGGTTTGAAACTATTTTTGCCACTGTACTGTAAAAGCTTTTTTTAAAAAAGTTTGCATTCAGTTATGTGAAACACCTGTGCGCCCGCCCAAAGCAACTTGAGAATTCAGGGAAAGAAAGGGATCAGAAATGATTCATGTCTCTGCTGAAACTTAAACTGCCACCTACCACAACCAAAACCAAAGGGAAATAGAGTTCTTTACAGCATTCCACATTCTGAGAAATACACTTACGTTTCTGTTTTTTCCACCTCAGTGGCTTTGTTCCATTGAGGGAGGCTGGAATACTATAACTAAAAAAAAAAAATCTAAAACATGGACCGATGGACCAAAATTAGATGACATTGTTCGGATTGTCCATGAATACACTATAAGCAACCTTGATTCTCAGTTCTAAGGACCACAGTGCCCTGCCAGAGGCACACACTAAGCCGAAAATCTGTGATCTCAGAAATGTGCAGATGTATCTGTGATAGAGCTAAGCAGTGGCTACTCTATAATTATGTTTTATTATACAGCCAGTGTGATTGTGATTGAGAATGAAAAGTCTCGTTTTCCTTTTGAGATGAAGGGAGCCTGACAATGCATGAGATTCCAAGTAATACAGTCATAATCATTGAGCCCTTGCTCTGTCTCCAATTGCACAATTGCACAAATGTTACATGTGAGTATTTTAAAGTCATTTTATCATGAAAAAGAAGGCAATTTAACGTAACTATTACCCTGTGCTCTTCATGAAAAATGCATTAAGCAATTATAACTGAAAGTAAGAGGTCTTGGGAAGCAACCTACCGCTGTGGGCGATGTGTCCCGGCAGCTGCAAAAAAAAAAAAAAAAGTGTGAAGCCTTATTAAATGCCACAATTATTAGGAAAGTGATGGTTCATGTAATGGTGGGGTGGGGGTGAAGAAAGTGTGTGTCTGCCACGTGGAGTATTTCGTAATCATTTTTGATTTAAAAAATGTTCAATTTGTTTTGTTGAGGCAACTATTTTTTCGTAGGCAGGAACTGCATTGTTAGTAGTGTGCCTGAATAGTATTACGTAGATCCCTTCGATTATGGTTATGAATGGCACATACTGTACTCCACTTGCCAACTGTGGCAGAGCTTTGATGCAGTTATTGTAGCCTACAGTGCTTCAGTAAAGGGCTGGGTTGTTGTTATCGTCCAGATGCCCTTGTCTGCAGATTTTAAATGGGAAAACTAAGAGTCTTTTTGTTTTCACAGCACATTATGCAGTTCTGAACTAATTTTTCCAGTTGCTTTGACTGGTTGCTAAAAGTCTGATGCCACGAAATGCTTTTTACAGATCAGCAGCCATGGATCAAGCTAGTTTCGTCACAATGAAAGCTGTTTTTCAACCCGAAGCAACTTTTTCTGAAATAGAATTGCACATTTGATAGCTAAATGGTTTTGCCAGTTTAGATAATTGACTCCCAGATGTGGATAGTTTTTGGACATTTTCACTCCCTTTGGTGTTGGCTGCTCAATGGTCTTTTGACATGGAACTCTGCTCAGCTACCATTCCCTCTTCAGCCTGGCTTCAGATGCATTTTAACTCATTCATCCATTGCTTTTCAAGCAGTGCATTTCAACAATCTAAGAATTTCACGAAAAGAATGTAGAATTCTGGATTGTACAACAATAGAGATAGGGGTATAGTTTCAATGTACTCTTCCAGTTTTAAAAGCTCTTATAAATTATCAAATCAGGGATACTATATAGAATCCTCTCCTATCTAATGACCATAACATGTAGCTTGCGGTGTTACAATTAAAAAAAATTTAGAGTGTGTAGAACAGCTCTTAAAGCAATGTCTTTCTCACACTTCAATTTCTGCTTTGCAATATGTAAGGTTGTAGCAAACAGCCAAAGATAAGCATTAGTGTGAAGGTGGCAGGCCAAGATGCAAGCGTAACATATAAGAATGACATAAGATTGTACATAAGATTCCCATCTGATTGCATCAGTGTCTTGGCCATGTTATTAGAAAAAAAACTAAGCTTTCGTGTTATTGAATAGTTCTGGGTAGATGGAACACTCTTAGATCTGGAGCCAGTGGATCACAACCCATAATTGCTATTATTATTATTGCAATTGAGTGACTGTTGACAGGGTTACATGGACTGAAAATTCATCACTTTATTTAACTAGTTTCGGCAGATACTGTTTTGCTGAATTGCTACAGCTCACAACTCCATCTGGCTCCTGTCTGTAGTCTGCCTCTAAACCTTTCATTGCTGTCCAATGGCCTCTTTTTTTCTATCCTTCCCAAATGCAGCTGTCAGTATCACTTTTGTGGTTCCTTTATTTTTAGAGAGAAAGCTTTAAGCCCAGATCATGTGGCCATGGCCAGCACAACATCACTTGGTTGGTCGAATACTTGGAGATTATTTGTCAAGACTCCTTACTATGGGAATGCAACATTTGTCAGCACTGGAAAATTGAACTTGATTAAAAGGTTAACTAACATTTGAAGTGCCGTAGTTTTGTGTATCTACCCAGAAGTTTGTAATATAATTGTACTATATAATGAATGCATTTTGAAATTTCACACATAAAAACAAGTCCTACACAATGGTTCTGTTCACAAAATGTGCTAAACCATGTTTTGCTTCATCTTGATGTACTGAATAAACCACAGTTGGTTGATTTCACAAATTGAGCGATCAACCATGACCTACCCATTGCAGTAGTTTAGATTCCTGGAGAATGTAAAGTGGAACTGAAGAAACACTATGATGGGTCTCCATGCTAAGTGAATTAGGCATGCCAAAGAGAATCGTGTTGTGTTTGTATAGCTTATATGTAATTTCCCTATTTATAGCGTAAAATATCCTGAAACATTCTATAATGATAGTCTTTGGAATCACTTCGCAAGTTCACTGGTTTCCTATCAGATTAAAGCTTCGGAAAGAATCTCCAGCATTACACAATATCCTTGTCATTTCTTCTTGTCTGTATTGTCTTCTTAATTTGATGCTCTTGAAATAATGCTGGCGGGCAGTTTTCATAATTCTCCATCAGCACGAGTCAAGATTCCAAGGAATTATTGGAGCTACAGTCCAAAGGTTTCATAAGGCCTTAGATCAGACATGTCAAACACAAGGCCCGGGGGCCGGATGCGGCCCACGAAGTGGTTTCATGTGGCCCGCGAAGCCATCCTGGAAACAGTGAGGGAACGGCCCCCGCTGCCTTGGCCCTGGCCCAGGCCAGCTGGGAGCCAATGTACAATTTTGTGGTGGCCATCTTGGCACTTGCCCCGGTGGACCATGCCTTGGCACTTTCCCTGGTCCCACCCCCTTCTGCCAGAGACCCTCAGATCTGTCCCACTCCTGCCCAGGCCCCCCATAGGCACCCTTGACACAAATGATGTAGAACTCGCCACGCCCACCCAGTAGGCCACACCCACTCCATCCAC
>NW_015387530.1:96866-100630 GCF_001527695.2 Protobothrops mucrosquamatus | reverse complement strand
GCTTCTCGCTTGCCAACATTCTCCCACAGACATCTCTGTGTGACCTATTGCATCCAATAGGTTCCCTCCTCTAGTTACTCATTAAACTGCTTCCCTGGTTAGCCTTTCCTGGTTTTATTTGCTGGAGTTTCTCCAGGCCTGCTTTTAATTGAGATTGGATTTGGCAAGAAACCCCACAAATGTGACTGAAAAAAAAGGGGAATCGATAATTTTCCAGGTTTTCAAAAGTTTCCTTCCTGTTAACTTGGAAATGATTTCATCATCAAAGTAGCTATTTTGCATGCAGACATGCTTGAAGTAGGAACTTCCCAGGAAGCCTTCTTGAAGAATTCATCCGGCTGTTCTTTTTACCTTGTAGCCTATGTAGAGCCAGATGCAGTAAAGTGATTGAGGAGAATGTGACTGACAAATTAGCATACCTGCCTTTTAAGGGTACATCATGGGCATTAAAGTGAATAAATGCGTTTTAAGCCAGTCAATTTGTGTGTGTTTTTGGCTGATTGCAGGGCGAGGAATGTTTGAACCTTGGGGGTCTTAGAGGCAAGAGGAAGCTAGGTAAAGTTATACAGGGTGGAAGACAATCATATCTAGAGATGAAAGATTAAGACTGGGAGATCACATTCAGTAGCTTTCCCAATTTACAGGCACTCTGTTGTGTCTGCAGTTAGAAAGGCAAGCCTGATAGACTTTTGAACAAGAGCTGTCAAAAAATCCAGTTCATGCAGTCAGCTGCATGATCATGGAAAACGTTCCATTCAAGTTCCCTATTTGATCTCATGTCTTATTAAATCCTGTTATTAACCAAATCAAGGTTAATGGTAATTTGAGGGGGGGAGAAGAAAACAATACAGCAGGTAAGGAAATTTGGGCACCCTTTCAATTAGTACCTTGTAGCCCTTCTTTGGCAGAAGAAACAGCTTCCAAATATTTGCTATAGGCAGCTAGGTATTATTATTGTTGTTATTGTTATTGTTATTGTTATTATTGATTTTTGTGTGCTTTCTTGCAGAATTTTTCTAGTTCAAGAATATTTTGAGGACTTTTTGCATGCACTTTATGTTTGAGATCTTCCCACATTTTTTACAGTAATATACAAGTTTGGGAACCATGGCAGCCATTCCAAAGACTTTCTCTTTCTCTCTTGTAATTGCTTCATGATTGATTTGGGAAACTATTTTGGAGTGTTGTCTTGCTAATGTTTCCAAGCTTTTTTCAGTTTCAATTTCTTCACTGACTGTGGAACATTAACTTCTTGGAAATGTTGAAATTTAGTAGAATCCATCCTTCCTTCCACCTACACAATATTTCCTGTGTTACTGGATGTCATATAACCCTCTTGCTTAATGACTGGCAATATATCCCTTTCTTTAGATTCCTCAGACAATTTTTTTTCAAATGTTTCTCATGTAGTACCTAAGGAAGTCAACTGTTGGTTTTTATCAGTCTAAAGCAATTTGTTCCAAAGGGTTTCAGGCTTATCAAAGTTTGTTGGTTTATGTGTTTGCATCACTGAAACAATGACCTGTGATGAGATTAGAGAAAATATTTCTTTCTGATAACTCTCTGATGAAGATTATTGTTGTATAATCAGTACTGCATAGAGGACTTTTGGGCAACTACTTTAGTGTCAGTTAAATGTTTTGGCAAGTCCTTTGCAGCGATTGTGGGTTCTGCCTTGCATAATCAGTGAAAAAATGAAGTTAAAAAGAAAGGTTGGATATTTCCAAGATCTAAAATTATTTATGAGCTAGAAGAGTTCCACAAGAAAGAGTAGGGCAAAAATCCAAACACAAGAACTAAAAGACTCTTAGAGGTGACTATAGGAACTATTTGAAAGCTGTTGTTTCTTGCCAAACAGGTATTGACTGAAAATGTATGCAGCCTTTTGGCCTGTTATTATTCACTATTTTAATTTATTTTGAATGTGTAAATAACTACCCATAAATCATAAGGATATCCATTCACATTTTCAGAAGGATGTTGCATTTAATTTTTTACCATGTAGAAGTTGTGTCAATTTCTGTTCGCTTCAGAAGTCCAAGAATGTACAATTTGACTAGTGGTGCCTAAACTTTTGTATGCAGTTGTAAAAGTTCTGGAAGAAGAGCAATCAATTCAAAGCTTTGTGCATTTAGTAGGATTCCTAAAGCATGATTATGTTGCAAGATAATAGGACAGCCAATGAAAACCAGTCTCCATATCATATTCCTATCTCTAACAGATAAAAATTGTCCTATTAGAATAGAATAGAATAGAATAGAATAGAATAGAATAGAATAGAATAGAATAGAATAGAATAGAATAGAATAGAATAGAATTGGAAGGGACCTTGAAGGTCTTCTAGTCCAGCCCCCTGCTCAAGCAGGAGAACCTATACCAGTGATGGCGAACCTTTTAGAGTCTGAGTGCCCAAACTGCAACCCAAAACCCACTTATGCATTGTCGAGTACCGGGTGGGTGTGGCCCATTGGCTGGGTGCGGCCCATTGGGTGGGCATGGCTGCGGTGGTAATGGCAGACTGGGTGGGACTAAAAAGTTCAATCAATCAATTTCAATTTTGCAAGATCTTTTTTTTTTCCTGCGAGAAGTTGAAATTGACTGATTGAAAGTTGTTGTTGTTTTGCACACGGCGGCAGAGGCCTAAAGTGAAAAGGTTTTACAAAACCCAGCTGAAGGCCTAGGACTACGGCGCGCGTGCCCACAGAGAGGGCTCTGAGTGCCGCCTCTGGCACCCGTGCCATAGGTTTGCCACCACTGACCTATACCATCTCAAACAAGTAACTGTCTAGCCTCTTCTTAAAAATCTCCAGTGATGGAGCGCCCACGATTTCTGGAGGCAAGCTGTTCCACTGGTTAATTGTCCTCACTGCCAGGAAGTTTCTCTTTAATTCGAGGTTGCTTCTCTCTTTGATCAGTTTCCAACCATTGTTTCTGGTCCTGCCCTCTGGTGCTTTGGAGAATAACGTAAACACACACACACCCCGTTACAGATAAGACAGTCTAGAATGCATTTTCATGTCTTGCATAGTTACAAATACAAGGCAATGTCATTTGGCAATGTAATATGCTCCAGGGAAGTAGGCTTGGAAAACTGGACTTGGGAATATGATTTTCTCTTCTGATATTCTGCCATTAAGAATCCTGTGTAATAAGTTGGTATTGAAGTAGCCCACTCTTCAGTAACTCTTTCAGATCTTTCAATATAATTCCGTCAATATAAATAGACAAAAACCTTCATATTGTCTGAATATTAAGCCGTACATTCTTTATTCATGGTTACTTGACTGATTCGTAGTTGGTTGCATTCACATATCACACCAAACTAAAAAACATGATTTATAAACCATAATGGGTACCGTAGTAATAAAAAAAACTCATCGTGACCCAGTATATAAACTAAATCCCAAACCAATCTTTTATATAATCCAGAGATCAATAGATAATCATTCTAACTGCAAATAAACAAATTTGACCAGTATCTTCTGTTCTTGCATTAAATCTAAAAAGACATCTCCTCAGATTGCCCTCTACTCTAGTCTTGAATTAGTATGCACCTGTTTTTACAATCCCATTAATTTGATGTCAGGATCTTAGAGCATTTACTAGAGGAGGGTAAAGAAGCATAATAAACTTGAAGGGATACAACAATATATTTGCTCATAATAAGTATTTAGAGATATCACCCTTGGGTTAAAGGAAATCGCTTAGAGAACAATTACGTTTCAAAAGACAATCATTCTTGTAAAGAATTTAAATTTAAATCA
>NW_015387530.1:81496-96508 GCF_001527695.2 Protobothrops mucrosquamatus | reverse complement strand
ATCCCATTAATTTGATGTCAGGATCTTAGAGCATTTACTAGAGGAGGGTAAAGAAGCATAATAAACTTGAAGGGATACAACAATATATTTGCTCATAATAAGTATTTAGAGATATCACCCTTGGGTTAAAGGAAATCGCTTAGAGAACAATTACGTTTCAAAAGACAATCATTCTTGTAAAGAATTTAAATTTAAATCAAGATTTTTTTAAGCGTGCCAGAGCTATAATTACAATGCCTGCAGTGATTTCTGCTCTATAGAAAAGGGTCATTTCATCACAAAATTGCCTTGGAAAATTTGAATAATGTGAGCCTGAAATTTGCTTCAGCTTTTTCACAGGATGGAGATATCCCCACGCCCTATGAAAAAAGCTGAATTTTCTTAAGCAATTTAAAAGGGGATAAAGGGACTATTCTCAATTTAAAATTACTCTTTGTGCCCTTGAGACGCAAACTCAAACACTTTCCCTGCAGTCTCTTAGCCTTCTTTCGATTGTCTGCGCAGCTGGCATTCTCACTAGATTTTTCTTTTTTCTCTCCATCTCTTTTTTTAACTTTTTGGCTCATTATAAATTAAGTAGTAGGCTATACATGTTTCTCTGAAGGCATCATCCAACGTGGGTTTCTGTCCCCTCAAATTTAGTTGAGCATTTGTTGTCTGAGATATTTGTTTTTAGACTTTGCAGGGAAAAAAAATGACAGCTGAATGCAGACCCGTTGCACATTTGTCATAAAATCCAAAGCAACCCATAGACTGGTCTATATTTTTATCATGTTAACCTAACTTGGGCATATTCATAGGTTCAGTCTAATTAGAGATAGAAAATATTTATTTATAGCATCATTCTCAGTAATGCAGCACACAACTATACATATTAATGGTTGATCAGGGCCAACACCTCTTTCTCTTTAGTCCTCAGAATGCATCCTACTTCCTCAGAGGGGTCTGCAGTGTTTCAGAATTTGGAAGCAGAAAAGGGAAAATATAGTGAGGGGTCCTTGGTGGTCTCGGAGATTGGTTGTTTTCTGGCAGATGTGTCATTACCCAAACTGGGTAACATCATCAGCATTAGGGTGATGTTTCAACCCTGAGCTATAGATATTCTCCTTTATTGGGAAATGTAGTGTGTGTCTACAGAATCTTAAAACAAATAGATCTTTTTTTCCACAGAATCTCTTGGCAGCTCCAAAATCCTAAGAAAAGGCACAGTTGCTTTCAGGAGTTGCTGACAGATGCTACGTTTCATCATAAAATGAAACCTTTAAAAAATTGAATAATAAATAATAAGTAAATAAATAAGTGAGTAATAAAATCCAAAGCACAGTGAATATTCCATTATCCCTTAGGCAGCTGCAGACAAGTTATGGTCATTTGCATTAAGGATCACCCTGGAGTTTTAAGCAGTCTAATTAACTAAATGTTCTGTTTTGTTTTTCTTTTGTTACATATGGTGCAAAAGGCAGATGGGAAAACCCAGTATTTTTTTTTAATAAACCTTGCATGTTCTACATTCATGTAATATATTCATCATCAACTTCCCTAAAATATTTCCATCAAAATTGGGTCAGACTTTACAAATTGATGGTAACTTGTGGAAATTTGTATATCATCTCTCTCTCTCTCTCTCTCTCTCTCCAACAGGAGTAACCAAGGTTTTATGCACATGAAGTTGGCAAAAACCAAAGAGAAGTATATTTTGGGTCAGAACAGCCCTCCCTTTGACAGTGTGCCTGAGGTTATTCACTACTACACTGCAAAGAAACTGCCTATCAAAGGAGCCGAACATTTGTCACTCCTATACCCTGTAGCTGTCCGGACCTTATAATTGTTCTACCCGCGCTCCTTCCTGTGGATTGGAGATGAAGGCTGCAGCAGTAAAAGGATCCCTGCATTGGCATTGGCAATTTCTTGAAAACAGACCCCTTTCGGTCTTTCCAGAAACAGACTGTTGTATAGTAGTATGAGTGGAATTGTTGCACTACTTTGCATGTCCTGTGTGGAAACGTTGGCTTCTATTTATATGAGAGGAAATGGATTCAGACATAGAAAAAAATGCATCTTTTTCCAGGAATCCCACCCTCCCAGGAATGGAAATCTTGCCAAACCCAAAGAAAGCTCTTCAGCATGGCCCACAACATGCTCCCCTCCTAGCTGTTTTGTGGGGGGAAGAATACATTCAGACCGAATCTGCAAATGGACACACTCACTTCTGGGAGCAGAGTGGGGGGGAGAAAAGAAAACTGGCTTTGCTACATACTCCAGACTTGGGAATTACATATTACACACTCAAACCCAGATTTGTGTTATTGTTTTCATGCACAAATTAACCCAACATGAAGACCCTCCCCCCCCTTTTTTTTTTGTCTTAATGTGGATGTCATTTTAAAGAACTCAATGAGTAATTTTGCAATGGCAGAAAGTGTTTGGTTATTTATGAATAGGGTATGTACTTAAATAGTGGTTTAATATATATACATATATAAATATATTTTTATTCCCCTCTCCTTATGCGGGGGAGGGGTACAATAATAAAGCTCTAAGGGTTTTTTGTGCCGATTCCTAATTTAAAGGCGATGACTCAGTTTTGTTTTTTTGTTGTGTACGTACAATGTAAGTGGTGATGGTTCATTGATTTCCCAAGGAAGGTCAGGGTGGTGAGGGTTGATATTTACATGACCATATTTCAGACCTAATGACCCTTCCACAGACAGGCTTCCTCAGGTTGATAATGGCATCCGTGTGAAGAGTGGCCCCACCTCAGGGATATGGGGAAAACCCATGGATAACTTTCTGTTGTTGTTTCTCAAAATTAATAATGTATAACAAAATCAGGCCTACTTTGTCCCTCCCCCCCCCAACAAAAAATATTATGTCATACACAGAAATGGGGTAGTTTCTGCACTCCACACTTCCTGTCACTTTCTTCATAACCATTTGGAATAATTGCTTCCAAAGCTCTCTTATCCTTCACACTGTCACAGTTCTTGGCTTCTACCTCATTTATAAAATGTAGACCCATCTCTCTTCTTCTGCCAGGTCTGGCATTTATTTCCCCCCCTCATAAAACCAATTTAATTGGCAGCCTCTTGATGTGTTTCTCCTCCTCCTGTACTAAATAAGGCAGATACATCTTGCAGAACCAGTTTTTCCCTTTAAAACTTCCAATAAACTGGATTTAAGATAGGAAGAAGCACATCATACTGGTGTCAGGTGTTCAACCAGCTGCAATTTACTAAATTTGTTAAAATACCCTTGCCCCAATCTTCTGCATCACTCTTCTTTACAGCACTACCCATTTCTACATTGGTGATCTGAGTCAAGATTCAAATTAGCAGTTTTCTCTTTGTCTCTTTGTTGCAATAAGACTGTAAAATTAACATTTTAACTAGACTGCCTTCAGAAAAATACAACTCCCTTTCATTCATATGCTGGTTTAGAAGTATAATGGAATAATTGTTACTCCAGTGACTGTGTAAAATACTGGTTTGTTGTACTATACAATGTGAAAAATAAGTCCTCAGATGATCTGGTTTATAAATAGTATCTTTGTTGCCTGATTCATTTTAGTCCCATATAGACCATTTTTCAGTATGGTATGAATGACAGAATTCTGGTTTACCTGTTTGAGAACAAAGAAATAAATCTGTGTAAAATGCGTGTTGAATTGGCTGCCACTAATGTAAAAGAATGTTCAAAATAATTTTGCATGCCACGTGTCCCTGTTGCTATTTGTTTTTTAACAGATACTGTGGGATTTTCTCCCTAAATGAAGTAAAAAAAAAACATTTTTAAACAAATCAAAATCAAGATATTTGAGTTCCTTTTTTATTTTCTTCTCAAGTTTTCTCCATAGAATGCATCTTTGCTCCACACAACTTCCAGAATCCCCAAAGTTATTTAAATAATGGTGTACAATTTAATCTCAGTTAGCTTCATATATGAAAACGTGTAAAAAGTTACAGCAGAATTCATTCATTTAAGGTGCATTCAGCCATGGTTGAAAGTATTTTTGTAGCTGCTTTTTCAATTTGTTATAGAACGCAGACTAAATTTTGTAGAGTCCCTGGATTCTGAAAAGCAGTTTGATCTAGTGGTCATCTCACAGGGTGGTGATTGTGGGGAAACTAAGAGGATGAAGCAGTATTAGGCACGTTCACTGCCTTGAGCTATTTATTTTAAATAAATAAATGATTTTTTTTAAAAAAAATCTAATAAATAAAAACTTGGTACCTATATACCACTGTTTGCCAGCATACTTAATTGAGCAAGGGCTGATTGTTCCTGGATCTCTCAAATATCAGCAGGAGTAAAATAAATTTTTACCCCGCCAGTAAGGTGAGAACATTCTGGTGTCCCAATAAAGGAGATTATTTGTAGCTCAGGGTTGAAATGAGGGGTCCTTGGTGCTCTCTGTGCTTGGTTGTTTCCTTGTAGACCTTCCATTACTCAAACTAGGTAACATCATCGGTACTAGCACTAGTTTGGGTAATGAAACATCCACAAGAAAACAAGCAAGCTCAGAGAGCACCAAGGACCCTTCACTCTGGTGTTCCTTTTCCAGCCACAACAAAATGAATCACGGAATGCCTTTATTGAAGGGATTTGTATTCCGCAACATATAATACCGGCCTCCGACATGACTTCAGGTAAACATTCTTTAGGACTTGGCTTCAACCACTATTCTGGAATGATGCCATTTAGCAATTCTTGTAGAGGGATTTGGAATCCAGTGTGCACTAACTAAACCCTTGATACCAGAAGGAATTGAGTTATAGGGGAGGTTTATTTCAGCTTTCTCATTTACTGGTTTCATTTAAGTCTTTTCTTTGTATAAAATTCATCTGAATTTACCACTGAGGAAATAATTTTAGCCTAGCCACTAATTGCAGGAGACCAAATGTCCAGTCCCTCATGACTGTGAACTGTAATAGTATAGCTGTGCTACCTGAATCGCAAAAATATTGAATTGGCCCAAAGACAAGAGGAATCCATCGGTTCTCCATAACTACTACTTCCATTATATGCAGATTATCTCATCCTTAAACCTTTTATTTTAATTTTTATGGTACACCATCATCTTTGACTTTTTTCTTATTCTGAGAAAATATGGAGACCTGGAACTGCTAGAAAAAGCAGGTTCATCACATGTTTCTTGGAAGTCAATGCTGATCACGAGAGAGGGGGGGCAACAGTTTGCACTCATTTTTACATCAGCCTTTGCTAATATTGTGTGGGGCTTCACACTGGAACTGATAAAACAGGACACATTTTAAAAGCATCTTCCCATTCTCAGCAGTCGTGAAGGGTCATTTTCTGCTACCCATATAATCTGTTCTTTCCCATTTGCACATTAATTAGCATAGCAGCTAGTCACTCTATTGATGTTTAAATTATGTCTGTTTATTTAAATTACTTTTACATGCATTTTTACTCAAATGTGTGTTTTGCATTCTATTTTTATGCTTTTTAATAAAAAAAAAAGCCAAGAACTATTGCCAGAGGACTTGCAAAATAAGTAAGTGGCAAACAGTTCTGATCTGAGGTAACCTGGGATCAGAATTTGTCAAACTCTGATCCTTGAGCATCTGGAGATGCAGCAACATGGCCAGATAGCCCTCAAAGCTCTGTCTTGGATTAGTTGCTGTAATTTGCTACTGCAGCCTCTGCCATCCTTCTACTGTGCATTTTTCTTCCAATACTAATTATGAATGTCAAGTTGTTATTACCATGAATTGAATTTCAATTTTTATAATTGTAATGTAATTAAACTTCAATAGATGCTAGCTAAGAAGACCTTCTCAGCATTGTGTGGTGTATATTTTCTTTGCCCTGTCTCTTAAGATACTCTTCTCCAACTTGGGGTCTTCAAGCTATGTTGGATTTTCATTCTCATCATCCTCAATCAGTAGAGTTGACATTCCCCTCAGCTAAGAAACGTGGAAGCTTGTTTAGTCCTTAAGTATCCGTCAGTAAGGATTGGCAGCATTAACCTGGGCAGCAGTGAACATGGTGTGAACGTTACTGTAACAGCTTTAACAGGAAGGGCCATATGAGAGCCTTCCATTGACATTAATGTGACCTTAACATTTATTTATTTTTAATAAGATAAATTTGTCAGAGGTGTGACAGGACTGCAGCACTGTAAACTGAAGCTATCCTTTTATCCTACTTATTTGTCTCTGTTTTATTTCAGGGACTCTACAAAGAGTTTTACTCTGCCTCCGGTTTTCAGATCTTTCCTCTCAAGGACGGCCATAACAATGCCTGTGTTGAAGTGATTTGTGCTATTGCTTGTGGCTGAGAGAAAGCCCAGGGCCTGGGCCTGTGTGTAATCCCTTAACAGTTTACTTTAAATAAAGTAATAAACCTCTCCCTTTTCTTCCTCTCATTGTGGTCATTTCCTCTCTGTCAGGGTGTATTCAGCGTTTCTGGCACACAAAACAATTGAAAGGATTATTCTAGCCCAGAAGCATCCATGTTCTGGGTGCCTTGATTTTCAGGACACTGGGCCGGCAGTTAGCAGTGGGAAAGTGAATGAAGCTGAGTTAAGATCTCAGCCGGAAAACCTGACCTTCCTTTCAAAACCCTCATTCCTCCCAGTAGCTCATCCTGCAACAAAAGCAGTGGCAAACAACATGCATTGAAGAAGCATAGCCCAAGGCAAGTCAATTAGCACCTTTGGAGAAGCCGAGGAAGGGAAGATGGAGACAATAGTCTCGCTTCCCTTCTGCTCCCACCAAGAGGCAGCTCTTGAAAGTGTAGAGCTGTTGGGCCTCTAAAGGGCGTAAAAAGATTGAGGTTGAAATTCCTAAATGTGCAAGTCGTTCTCACTACTTGCGTCGGAAGAAAGTAGACCTGCATGCATAATTGGATTGTTTTATTATTATTTTATTTCTGAGTGCTTTTGAGTCAGTGTTGACTTCCGGTGATTGCCTGGATTAGTCCCTGCAATTTTCTTGGAAATATTTTCAGAAGTGGCTTGCTGTTGCCTTCTTGCTAGGATTGAGAAGGAGTGATTGGCCCGAGGTCACCCAGCTGGCAGGCCTTAGACAAGACTACAACTCACACTATAATGGTAACTTTTCAATTTTTGTCCCAGAGAGAGAGGGAGGGAGGGAGAGGGAGAGAGAGAGAGATAACTCATTTAGGATATTAATTACTTAATCATTTAACTTGCCCTCATTTCCCTTTCCTCCATGAAACAGCTCAGGAACACCACACCCAGATTTGATTGGCTAGGGAGCATCCTATTGTTTGTGTGTGCCCTGATTTGGTGGGAACATCCATATGATTAATTCTAGCCTAAGAAAGGAAGAGAAAGTAATTCACAAAAGGATGAGATGCCTGCCAGGGAAAGAATGGTGCAATAAAAATCAAGGAGGGAAATACTGAGTTCCTTCCTAATTTTAAAGCAGATCAAGAAGCATATTTTAAAAAGGGTTTTCTGTGCTTGACCAAATAATTATTTTCAGAATGTTTCAGGTCTTGGGCTAGTAGATTATTCATCATCCATTTTCAATCAGAAATGCTAATTGGGTTCCTGCCCGCCCCAGATTTATAATGCAATAAAGGACTGCAGGCTTCATTTTAAGTAGGATTGAATAGCTCTATTTTCAGAGCCGGGGAGAAAGAACCAGAGAAGCAATCAATATTTGGGCTTTCAGTTCCCATAAGCCTCAGCCAGCCTGACCATTGACAAAGGATTCTAGGTCCTGTCATCCAAAATATCTTGAGATAACAGTTCCCTATCCCTTGGATAGGGATTAAGGGAACCATGGTTTCTATATAAGAATTTTGAGGTATTATAAATGACTTTATAATTATAAATTATAAAGGCTACTAATGGGAGTCCTGAAGATGGTGAAAATAGAGATAAATGCTGCTTAACTGTCCACATTCAAAAGTAGAGTGATTTCTGGTTTTATTTCTCCACTTTGCCTGGTTTACCTGCTGAGATACTGTTTTTTTCTGTTTAATTTTTACTTTATTTGTATTTATTTTGGGGTGCCTTTCAGTCAGTGTAAACACCTGGCAACTGCCTGAACAAATTCTGGGCAGTTTCCTTGGCAAGATTTTGGAAGTGGTTTGCCCTTCTCTCCTTCCTAGGGCTGAGACAGAGTGACTGGCCCAAGGTTGCACAGCTGGCTTTGTGCTTAAAGCAAATCCAGAATTTTCTAGCTTCTTTCTAGCTTGATTCCTGAATCACCCCACCAAACTGGCTCTCTGTCAAGATAGCTGCCCTTCCATTCACAATACTGTTGAAGGTACTGGTTTCCCCCAAACAAAGCTGCTGTTTTTCAGTTAGTAATTTTAGTCTCAGGATAGTAATGGCTGTTATGGGTGCCCTGCTCCTTAGGATAAAATGTATGTTTAGGAATCTGGCAAGCTAGCCCTGCCCAGCATATTCCACTGAGTGGTTACCTGGGCTTTCTCTGCAAAGTCTTATCCCGATGCTCTGATTTAGCATCAGGAGTTCAGGAAGATGTAAATTCCATTGCCCAAAGGGTAACTCTGGGCTTGTGGACCATGTTAAGGTCACACTCCAAAAGTGGGCAAGACGAAGACTTTTCCCTTTTTAAGAGAGAGTTGTAAGGATGAAATGTGTTCTTCACGCCACTTCATGTTGCTGAAAGCTGTCTATCAAATGCAGCATTCCAAGTAAACACCATAGATATTTGGCTTCTTAAAAAAAATAATAATTCCTGTCCTGATGATATTCAGCATATACTGGGCTGACATTCCTGTGGAACAATCCATGACAACCACAGTATTCCTTTCCTGAGGCAGTTTTAGCCACTCTGGTTCCATTAGCATATCTATAAAGGTCAGATGTGCTTTGTTTTGTTTAAAGAAATTACTTCCAGATGCATCAATTTATCCAAGCTTCCATTTGAACCGCATTTGCCTTTTTCAGTACCCAAACCCATCATTTGTAGAGATTCTTCCAAAGATCACTGCCCCTTTTGTGTTGACCGTATTAAATAATTCGGTGTTGTCCTCAGAATTCACCACTTTTCCATTCCTTCTCCCTAACTCGAAGCCCCTGATGACTAGCATTAAAACCACTGATTCCTGAACAAAGCCTGAACTGGTGCCGTAGCTTATAAACCTCTAATCCTGGATGGATGGATGGATGGATGGATGGATGGATGGATGGATGGATGGATGGATGGATGGATGGATGGATGGATTTTGACTCTTGGAGACTGTCTGGACTAGTCCCTGCAGTTTTCTTGGCAACGTTTTTGGGAAATGGTTTGCCCTTGCCTTCTTTCTAGAATGAAAAAAGAGTAGCTGGCCTAAGATTACCCAACTGGCTTCATGCCTCAGGCAGGATTTAAGCTCACAGTCTCCTGGTTTCTAGCCCTGATGCCTTAACCATTGCACCAACCAGGATGTCTCCTGCCTCCATTCCAGGTATGGACCATTTATTACTGCATGTTCATTAACCATGAATTTCAGCAATCTATTATAAACCTCTCCCCTCCTCTGAAGCTGCATTTGTTTGGAAGCCTTTCAAAACCCTTCTTGAATGGCCAAGTTGATTATGCCAGTTGGACTGCCCTGTCTCAAAGGATTCTAAAAGAATAGGGAAGAGAACTATAATTTATAAAAAAAACCAAACATTCCAGATATAGATTTGGCAATGCCTGCGCAATTCATATTTAAGCCTGATAATAAGAGCACTGTCTCCATCTCATTGGAGTGAATCACTTCTTATCTTCCCATACATTCTCCGTTCTGCTCAAACAAATCCCGATACTGATTAAGGAAACCATAAAAGATATCTGTCCATTAATGACTGCCAAGGCAGTATCAGGCAGCTGCATTAAAAATCTAAAAAAGGGGGGGTCTGTGAACCTTCCCTTTAGAGTAGGAAATGAAATTTTTGCTCAGGGAAACTTTTGCAGTAGAAAGCTGTCACCAGGTTCTCCGTTTCTTGATTAGGAAAGTACCTCTGGACTTCTGGGATTGACTTGTTTGCCAATGAACAACCTAAAGGGCTGCACCCTTATTTTTTTGGGCATGTTCCACTAAGCCAGGGGTAGGCAACCTTGGCTCTTTTATGACTCGTGGACTTCAACTCCCAGAATTCCTGAGCCAGCATGGCTGGCTCAGGAATTCTGGGAGTTGAAGTCCACGAGTCATAAAAGAGCCAAGGTTGCCTACCCCTGCACTAAGGCAAAATGAAGGAGTTTATGAAAGATTATCTTTTTATGAACACTCATGTCTAGCATGGAAAATCTTGTGGGCATAATTATTATTGAAGCATATCCAGTACATACTTCTGCTTGGATCAATATGCAATCGGGAATTGACACACACACACACACGCACACATGCAACACATATCCAAATATATTGTATTTGGCATGTATCGTCTGTGAAAACACCAGGAAAAAATGGTTTTGAATACATTCAAAGGGATTCACACAAAAATGCATACATAGACGATTGTTCTGCTAGGGTTCTTTCTGCATTTCTAACTAGTGATCATTTTTTTAACACCTGTATTGGTCATTTGTTGGCTTGAAATCAAGTGATAGGCACTATTAATGGGCCAGGATAGCGTAGGGTAGAATTTCCATATGAAACTGCTGGTCATCAAATATAGAGAACTTGTGAGGTCAATGTTAAATGGCATGCTCAACCTCTTTCTCAAAAATCTAAGAATTATATTCTCCCTGTCTACAGTCACACTAGTCCATGGCCAGTCAATTCACTTGGCTTTCAATGCCTCCCTCAAAGAAATCTTCTTTATCATCCGCGGCATTTGCATGAAGCTATTTCATATGCATGGAATGATTTCTCAGATTAACAGCTGGGAGTCCCAATCTTGGAATACAACAGATAGTACCTTAGCTATTTATTAATATTCATAGTGGGAGATTGTATTTCTTCATATTTAATTGCCACTTGTTTCTCCACAGTTGAAGGGGAAGGGGTTGCTAAATTAGTCCTATTCCAATTATAATTTGATGCTGTTATGTGAACAAGGAAAGGAAACAGAGATGAACATGCATCTCTCTTTTGAGAAAAGGTAGTATTAGGAATTAAGCTTAATTAGATATTTCGCACTCGTCAATTTTGCAGTTGTGAGCATGCATTCTGATATAAGAAAACCTGACCTAGGGGCATTGCTTTATAATTCCCATACTGCTAGCCAACATGGCTAGTGTCCATTAGTGGAGGTGGTGGGAGCTATCATCTAGTACAGGCATGTCAAACTGCCGGCCCATGGGCCGGATGCGTCACGCCGAAACCGCGCTCACCCCATTGCCAGCAATGGGGGGAAAGTCGCGATACATCACGCAACATCACATGACGTCGCGAGTTTGACATGCCTGATCTAGTACATCTTGACTTGAAGGGCACTAAGACATATGGCACATGGAAAGGACAGAATATATCAGACAATTTATGCTGTGTTGTTAACTGCCCTGTTTGAACATTTCCTACCATATCTGATGAGTAGAAAGTAACCATGCAAGGCTAACACAGGGAGCAATCAAGACAATCTTTGGAGTTTTTTGCTCGCTGACAACAGAATTAACAGCAGCCCAAAAGAGATATACTCTTAAGTCAATAGTGAGAAGGCCAACATCCAATCTATTTTAAAGGCCATTTCTACCTCTTTACACAAGCAGTAGCCCTGCATTGCCATCAAGCATAAATAACAGTAGAGCTAGATATGGAGAGATACCAACACAGCCAAAGAGCCTTGAAGGGCCAAGACGATTTTTGCTAATGCCTACTCACATTTGGCCAAGCATACAAAGTTACACAAGAAAACAAGACAAGGAAGAAATTGACATACAACCTGCAAAAAATCCCGTCTATATTTCATCATATGCAATGAAACAAACTACCTTTAAATATGTCCAAGCTAAGGAGGTCTGCAGGCCTAGACAGGCTTGAAGGCATGATGAGTAACAGACTAAGAAGTGGATTGAATTAGATATGCATCCAACTGCACATTCCTTCTCCAACCCATTGCTTAAAATGGGATGTGTGTTCCAAGGTGCACGCCACATTCTTGCACAACTGATCACACACTAATGTCTTGCTTATGTGCCAATAAACCTGGATCGTGGAAATGAACCAATAAAGTTGTGTGGTATTGCCATAAAGATGAAGACGAACCAAATACAGAGAAGCAAAACGAAGTCTTTGCAATATTCCTTGGCATGTATTGACTATGTTATATGGCTCTGCAGCTGGTTCTATCAAGTACAGAAAATCAGATGAGAAGCTCTGGAATTAGTCATTAACTATCAATCAGTTCCCAAAACGAGATGGGTTCCCAAGATGTGATCAACTTGGAATCTTGCTGCCTTAGAGGCTGATGCAGCTCCTCCATCAGTGGCTTCAAATGCTTTCAGATTTCTAATCTAGTCATTCTTGCCTAGAATTTCACCCAACTATGTCCACCAATGACTTCCTCTGACCAATTGGTTTTTTCAAGCAGTTTGATCTCCCATTGGCTAGTGCAGCTCCAAATGAGCCAATAATCAGATGAGGCCACTCAGCTCATCCTCCAAAGCAAAATCTTAGCGTACATTGAGTTCCCAGATCATCTCTCTACAAATGCCTATTACCTGTAAGCACATTTTCCCCTCCTCCTCGTCTCTTCCTCCATTCATATTTGTAGAAATCCATCCCTAAGGGGGTGTGACAAGTTGCAAATCTAGTGTTTTACTGATTCTCCACATTCCTTCAACCAGACCTTTGGGGGGAAGAGGCAAACAGGGCAGCAGGCAGAAGACAGAAAGAAGGGCAACTACGATAGAGACCTAGAGAACAGGTTCAGTGAGGAACGAAAAAGAAGAGATGAGTAGGGAAAGAGAAGAAAAAGCAACAGACACAGAAAAGAGAGGGAGAAAAGATCACAGGGGCAGGGGTAGGAGAAGAGAAAAATGGGTCAGGTAAGAAAGACTTTTAGAGAAAGAAGGGATTGAAGGCAGGAAAGCAGGAACAGGAGGCAGAAAGGTGGGAACAAAGATAGTAAAAAAAAAAAGGATTCTGGACCCAACCACCATTGCCACAAAGCTCCCGATAGCTTTGACCCCACCTTGCTTTTTTAAGCATCCAGTTTCATTTCTAGCACACCCTTCTTTGGATCCGGTGACTGCTTGCAGTTTTAATAGCGTTCTTTTCATTCAGTGTTCTGTTTCCTATTTTTGCTTTTGTCTATAAATTGCCCAGTGATTGATTACAAAAAACAGTATATTTTAACAAATGAGAACAGTCTAACAGAGGCTTTTGTGATGCCTCCAGCAGTCCAGGGGATGTTCTCAACTTCTCAAATACAATTTTAACTCAGGGTTAAGGAGACATAGGAAAACAGGCCAGTATTGTTTCCAGTGTTGTTTCTGGCTCAGAAATTCTGGGAGTTGAAGTCCACGAGTCATAAAAGAGCCAAGGTTGCCTACCCCTGGTGTATGGCATACAAGGCTACAATGTTATGCATACAGAAATCCTGGCAGCTGACAGTCCATTTGTTGCCCTGGTGTACCATGAAAGGGCAAACTAGCTTCACAATGGCTGGCCTGCAGCATTCTCAGAGAAAGTTGGCTCACCTGGGACTTTCCTCCACCAATCCTCTGCCAATCACATCTGGGCAGATCCAGCGCCAGTTCCAGCTCTCCATGCAGAATGCAGCCAGCAGTTTCCAACCATCAAAATGGCAGTACCTGTATTTACTCACAAACAGTGCTTTCAAACTGCTACGGTAGTTGGGCAGGAGTTAGGGAGAAGAGACGGGAGCTCATCCCATCCCACGGAGCTGGACTCAAACCACCAGAGTTCTGGCAATTGCTCAGCACATCCAGCTTCATTAAGCTTCTGTGCCACTGCGTCCCGTTTCCAAATAAAAAGATGTGTATAATGTAAAAACAGCATCAACAAAACTGAATGGTTCCAGTGCATTTACAAGCACAGATCTTCCCAGAAGAAATGGTGAATATTCTGGAATGATAAGTCCCGCAATTCAGTACAGAGAAACTCAGCTGTGAGACCCCTATTTCATCAAAAACTAAGGGTTTAGGTAGCCATTAAAGTCAAGCATGCTGTGTAAACTAGGTTTAAAAGTATTGCATACAACCGAGCCATTATTACCGTAAGATCAGCATTTATTAAAGTAAAAATTGCTTCAAAACCAGCACAATTCCTGTCCACATTATTTCCTTGTCAACAATGCAGAAGCGCCCTGCGATTGCTTCTTCCAGTTTCTAGGGGGGGAAAAAACCAGACCTCCTTCCATTCATCTGCACAGACGGGAAAAATAATTGCCATCTCAGTTTTTTGCAATCCTTTTTCCCCCTGCTACATTGCTCTATAGTTAAGTTCATTTCTCATGCCCGAACTGCAGTCGCCACACAAATGTAGCTGAAAAATTAATATTCCATGCCAGACAACTGCATTTGACCCCCCCAGGAACCTTTTTCCATTACTTTAACACCTTCTAGCCGTATAGTTTCTTAACTATTCTTCAAGTGAACACATACAGACCCACACAGACTTTTTATGCTATTCTGCCCTCCTGTGGCTATTTGTAATAATTGCAATTTGGACTTCATAATATAGAATAGCTGGGCAGGAGCTGGTATTAGGCTCATCTTAGTCCACAGCAACCAGCTACTTGCCCCTGTGATCCTTGCAAGCAGAAAGTGCATATTCCACAACTACTTTTGCAAGGCCTGATGTCTCTCAACCTCAGTGATCAAGGAGAGAAGCAACTTACAACTAAGGATAAACTTCCTGACAGTTAGAACAATTAACCAATGGAACAACCTGCCTCCAGAAGCGCTGAATGCTCCAACACTGGAAGTTTTTAAGAAGAGACTGGACAGCCATTTGTCTGAAATGGTGTAGGGTGTCCTGCCTGAGCAGGGGGTTGGACTCGATGACCTCCAAGGTCCCTTCCAACTTTATTATTATTATTATTATTATTATTATTATTATTATTATTATTATTATTATTATTATTATTATTATTATTATTATTATTAT